>NC_040018.1:6317658-6403148 GCF_000972845.2 Larimichthys crocea
ATGTGCTTTTTTACCCAAAAGACTTCTTTCTTCTGTGAAGCTTCACTAACTGCAACACAACACATTGTATACAGCAGTGGTCTTCAACCAGGGGTGCATGACCCCTAGGGGGTCCACAGAGGTACTGCAGGGGGCCGTCAATTTTTGCCATAATAATGACAATGACAATTTTCACCAAAATAATGGTGATGAATCAGTGGACATGTCCAAAGACGCACAGCTCTTGGCATTTAATAACCAATAACAATTATGCATGAACTTTTTATCACTCATAAACAGATATAGGCCATTAACCCAGCATATAAATAGGTTAATAAGGTGGAATAAAAGTTGTAAAAGTAAAAAAAATTGTTATTACAGGCCAGGCTTAATAAAATGAATTACACATGGGGGTCTCTGTCTGTTTGTTTTCTCATCCAAGGCGTCCTTGGGCTGAAAAAGGTTAAAGATCCCTGTCTAGGCTTAAATGAAAGGTGGTTGTTTTTATCACAGAAAACACAAGCGTGGGAGAAATTGGCTGAACACAAATATGTGATCAGGACCCACAACCCTAATATCCTATGGCACAGCACTACAGGGCTCCAGACACACCAACCAAGACCCATCAAGTCTTTCCAAAACATTCAAGGGGTGGCGATAGATGCAAATATCTCCTTCAGAGGAGATTATTTACACTTCCTTTCCGGCCTCAACAAAGAAATTGACTTCTTCTAACCCGTCTTATAACCTTCTTTTTCCCCCGATTATGAAGTGCAGGTTTACTGCATTGATATCCGTTGCCGTGCTAACTGCGTGATTCCATAACAGTTTTCTTCGGCATATGTAAGTTTATCAAACCCTTAATTCTGTGTATTTTGATTTGCGAAATTACAAGCTTGAACATCTGTTTTTACAAGTACTATTGTGGTTGATGAATGAATGACATTTTCGCATTGTAGGTTGCTATGAGGGAGTTTTTATTGTGTAAGGCTGAGTGGCACGTGGGGCAGTGGTTCAAACGCCAGCTGGGCTTTTCGTGTGGAGTTTGTGTGTGTTCTCTCCAGATACTCCAGCATCCTCCACAGTCCCAAAGACATGAAGGTCAATAGATTATTTTCACGTAGGTGGTGAATGTGAGCGGGAATAGTTGTTTAACGCGTTGAACTGGCAACTTGTCTAGGGTGAGCCCGCCTCTCGCCAATGTCAGCTGTGATAGGCTCCATTCCCTCACGACCATGATAAGGATAAGCAGTTATGAAGAAATGGATAGATGGATTTGTTTTGCATGTGGTCTTTTAAGGTGACAGAACCAGACACCAGGTAACCTCATGACAACTTGACGAGGAGGAATCTTTGAGTGGATAAACACGTTGATTTATCCATGGTTGATAAGGATGGTGGGTCCCGAAGCCAGACCAGTTGAGAACCACTGGTTTTTTTGATGCCTCTAAAAAAAAAACAACCTCAAATTTAAAAAATGCAAAGAAACCAATATGTGCTTTTTTACCCAAAAGACTTCTTTCTTCTGTGAAGCTTCACTAACTGCAACACAACACATTGTATACAGCAGTGGTCTTCAACCAGGGGTGCATGACCCCTAGGGGGTCCACAGAGGTACTGCAGGGGGCCGTCAATTTTTGCCATAATAATGACAATGACAATTTTCACCAAAATAATGGTGATGAATCAGTGGACATGTCCAAAGACGCACAGCTCTTGGCATTTAATAACCAATAACAATTATGCATGAACTTTTTATCACTCATAAACAGATATAGGCCATTAACCCAGCATATAAATAGGTTAATAAGGTGAAATAAAAGTTGTAAAAGTAAAAATAAATGTTATTACAGGCCAGGCTTAATAAAATGAATTACACATGGGGGTCTCTGTTCTGTTTGTTTCTCATCCAAGGCATCCTTGGGCTGAAAAAGGTTAAAGATCCCTGGTCTATAGGCTTAAATGATAATGTGGTTGTTTTTATCACAGAAAACACAAGCTGTGGGAGAAATTGGCTGAACACAAATATGTGATCAGGACCCACAACCCTAATTATCCTATGGCACAGCACTACAGGGCTCCAGACCACACCAACCAAGACCCATCAAGGTCTTTCCAAAACATTCAAGGGGTGGCGATAGATGCAAATATCTCCTTCAGAGTGAGATTATTTACACTTCCTTTCTCGGCCTCAACAAAGAAATTGACTTCTTCTAACCCGTCTTATAACCTTCTTTTTCCCCCGATTATGAGATGCAGGTTTACTGCATTGATTTGCCGTGCTATACTGTGTGATTCCATAACAGTTTTCTTCAGCATATGTAAATTATCATAACCCCTTAATTCTGTGTATTTTGATTTGCGAAATTACAAGCTTGAACATCTGTTTTTACAAGTACTATTGTGGTTGATGAATGAATGACATTTTCGCATTGTAGGTTGCTATGAGGGAGTTTTTATTTGTGTAAGGCTGAGTGGCACGGTGGGGCAGCGGTTCAAACGCCAGCTGGGGCTTTTCCGTGTGGAGTTTGTGTGTGTTCTCTCCAGATACTCCAGCATCCTCCCACAGTCCAAAGACATGAAGGTCAATAGATTAATTTCACGTAGGTGGTGAATGTGAGCGTGAATAGTTGTTTAACGCGTTGAACTGGCAACTTGTCTAGGGTGAGTCCCGCCTCTCGCCTAATGTCAGCTGTGATAGGCTCCATTCCCTCACGACCATGATAAGGATAAGCAGTTATGAAGAAAATGGATAGATGGATTTGTTTTGTATGTGGTCTTTTAAGGTGACGGAACCAAGACACCAGGTAACCTCATGACCACTTGACGAGGAGGAATCTTTGAGTGGATAAACGCGTTGATTTATCCATGGTTGAATAAAGAATTGTTGGTATTTTGTCAACACCATTGACTTCCATGCACTTCCACTGACACTTGGATGGACAGCCTGACCTTATCCTTAGAGAACCTGATTCTTGACTTTAACCATCAACAACAGCAGTGTGGAACCCCCTATTTTATGCACAGAAAGTTATTGGGCTGTCCCTTTTCCTTGTAAAACATCATCGAAAAATGGTGTTAGAAGTTGTTTTGCAGCAATCTTACCCTAATGTACAAGTGGGAAGTATGATAATTATGCATTTATTACAGTCAAGGAAAGAAAAGAAGATGATCTGTGATCGAGGCTGCTGTCAGGATCGCTGAGAGAACAGAGACGTTAGGAGAGAAAACTATGATCATCATCATCCATTAATCTGAGTATTTAAAAGGGACCTGCTGGACTCCCAGAAAAATGTCCAAATTAATACCCAGCCAGCAGCCCGCCTCTCTCTGCTAATGAGCAAAGGATGAGACTATTGATTTCTCCGACAGCCTGTTTGTTTGTGTGTGTGTGTGTGTGTGTGTGTGCAAAGCAGACAAAAACAAAACATACGTGACGATGTCTGATCACGGATTTGTCTCCATTATTACCTCGATTATGGTGCCGGGAGCGAGGTACATCTTAATGACGAACATGATGGGTATCCAGATAACGGAGCAGATCACCATGAGCCAGCCCATAACCATGGACCAGGTGGGGTAGGTGTAGTCCTCGTAGGTCATCACCTTCCACTGGTACAGGCTCAGTCCAAGGATGCCCTGCACAGAGCAGGGAATCACGGAAACGTATGTTAAATGAAATGCCTCGAGCGGCGTCCATGAGCAAGTGACTTCAGCTTCCAGTGGCGCTACATTCATGACTAAATGTTTTGCCTTTCAGATGCAAAATTTTGTAAGAATAAAAAGAAATGTGACCCAAATTTATATTTTTAGACCACTGTAGCCTGATGTTGCTCAACTGTGTAATGCTTTTCTGCACTAAATGAGGACTGTACAGTAGATTTCTTCCCAATTAACTGCACTGAACCTGGGACTAGTAGCTAAATCTGTGTCCACTGTTCCATGTAAAGAAGAGGATGGATGACAGCGAAAATGAGAGCTTGCCTTTTTTACTTTACGAGCATGAAACGATTCTACCTCCTATCTACAGCAAATTTGGATTAGAACAAGACAAAGAAATGGAAAATAAACAGAAAAAATAGAAGCCGGACAGAAATAGATTAGCCTGGGGTTGTGCATCAATGAGCTCCCCAAGGAAATCTGATCTCCCTCGAGAGCAGGAGGATGACCCGTCGGGCCCCGACTGCTGCTCCATTTGTCATCGTCACCTCTCCTTTGGAGCTACAGTGGCTTCCATTACAATTACTAACATTAATTCTGGCCAGTGTCCAACAATGACACGCTGGTAAACACCGTGCAATGGAATTTACAGCTCCTGCCAGACGGCACATAACAAATAAATGGCTATGTTACAGGAAATAAAGCCAGCTACACTCAACAAAAATATAAACCCTTTCGTTTGCTACCATTTGCTTCCTCGTATCTTAAAGTAAACGATCTAGGACTTCTTCTGTGCACAGAAAAGGTTTATTTCCCTCAAATGTTGTTCACAGGTTTGTCAAAATGTGTTTATGAGCAGTTCTCCCAACCATCGTCCATCCATCAAGATGTCGATTAAACAGCACGACACAGGTGTGCCTTGGACCAGTCACAATAAAAGGCAACTAAAAAAAAAAAGACATTTATTAGGCACTGAACTATGGCTATTTTACAGATATCAAGTTTTTTAACCCACAGAAAGCCAATGTCCTCCATCATAGAAAACGAAGTACAGTGGAAGGATCATTCAAACTCCATCTAGCCAAAGTTTGCCGACATACACACGATGTCACAGATATATGGCAGCATACACAGTAAACAGTGAACAGAACCGTTTTCATCAAATTCTTACTGCAGTATATGAAGTGTTTGTGTTGTGAAACTTGCCGTGACAACTTCTAAGTGGCCAATTCTGTTGCCATTCAGTTGACCTGTGTTTGAATGATGTCTTTGCGAGCACGTGGTACACGCCTACTCCTGTCCTCTCTTCAAAGAGTGCTGCATAGATGATTTTGCAGGTGTTTTTCCGAGAAAATGCACCACAGCTCATGGAATTGTTGACTTCTGATTTGCAATGAGACGCAACAATACTCACAACCTACTCTGCCTGTGATTGGCTCACCCTGATATTCAAAAAAAGGCAATGAGTCCCAAACAAACCAGTCCAAGGCACATCTATGTCATAGTCATGTTGTTTAATCAGTGTCTTGTATGCCAAAATCCTTTTGTGTGCGTCGAAATCTTAGATCTCTGACTCTAACTCATAAAAAATGGGAGCAAAAACAGCGTTCTATTTATTTTTTTTGTCGAGTGTATTTGGCTATTAAAATTCTGAAAAACACAAACCACTTGAGACTTGGTGACATGACAGGAATTAGAAGGAAGAAATAATTTTTCGATTTCATTGTAACAGGAGCAATTTCTCCCTTGTTACTTTCCAACTGCAAATCAATGAACTTGAAAGGCGGCGACGGAAATGGAAACATCTTAAGCTGTACATGTCAATGTGTGTGTGTGTGGGAGAGAGAGAGAGAGACAGACAGAGAGAATGAGATGAGCCAAAACAAATATACCGTCAGAATGGTTGGAGTCACAAAGGCCCAGCAGATTCTCCAGAATCGGTTTGGCTGGAAACCAATCATCATTTCAATGTCCTCGCAAAACCTCTGCAGACCTGCGAGAGGAGGGAAGAGAAAAAAAAAACAAAGAAAAGAGGAGAAATAAAATAAAAGAACAGAAATGGGAGAAAGAGGAGACACACAGTGTGACCGGGGTTTAATAAGGTCTGTTAAAAACAGAAAATTCAATCCATCCTCATGTGTGTGTGTGTGTGTGTGAGAGAGAGAGAGGGCATCGGTTTTCTGTCCTCCCCGGGAAAAAGCGAGGGAGCAGATGGCTTCATTCCTCCGCCTTTATTGATGGGTAACAGTGAGTGACATGAAGAGGCAGAGTCACACAATCATTTCAATATGTCACCTGTACTGATGCTCTGACAAACTGGAGGAGAGACGTTTGGGTTGCTCCTTGGTAACAACCTCCTGACACACACCTGAGCTCTCTGCCTCTGTGTGTGTGTGTGTGTGTGTGTGTGTGTGTGTGTGTGACTTATGTATCGCAACAGAGACACCTAGTGGTCAAAGCTTGAATAACACGTAGACAGCAAAGACGGTGAAGAGAGGATTACTGACCAACATGAGGAATTCCTGGATGTTACAAGTCGATACAGTTTAGGTGTTTAAAATATTTTTGTGTTGAAGCTGTAGCTAATTTAATGAGCTCTTAAGATATGATACTCTTTACAACCCAGAAGTCGAGAATTCAGTGTTCCAGATTCCAGATTAATAGAAGAGTCTCGTCGTGAGACACTAAAACTGTCAGCTAAAACAGAGACGGAAATTAGAGTAATTCAGTTCAGCAAATTGTTAAAGGGTCATCCCACATGTCCAAGGTAGTTCATTACTCATGTTTAGTACTAAGCAGCCTGTAAAGGTAGATCTGTAACGTCTTCTGTGGCTCTGGAGGAGCAAATTACTCCTGGGACTACTGGGATTTCTCAGTTTTGGGCTTGGAGATCACACATTTTTAACAGATAGTCTGCATCACAAAGTGGTGCTGTGGCACTTGAAGGACACGTTGATTTACCAGGCATCGATAGTCTAACAAAATATGTTATCGAGATACAAACGGGAGGTGTAGGATCCAGCGGTTTTGGAGTCTGATCCACACGAGGGACTAAAAGTGAGAACGTGTAAAAACTTGATGCCTTCCCATTACTTATCATTGAAATAAAGAATTTATCTTCAAAGCAGGGAGGTTTTCTTCTTGCTGTGTTCAGGGACATCAGCAGTGGTGTAATAAAGGTTGTGATATCTGTGATGAGCAGAAAATAGAGTCTAAGGCCGGAGATTACTATCAATTTGGTATGAAAGTGATCACTGGAGTAGGAAGGTATGTGACTTTGAGATTTGACACCATCAGATCAAACTTTTCCATTGTCTCAAAAGCAAATAGCCACAGTTACATAGATATGAATGATTATTCCTATAGCCACGATGACTCTCTGACCTTTCGTCTAGTGCCACCGTCAGGCCAACATCTCCATTTGTGAAGATAGATTAGAAACTAAGCGGTAGACGTGATGTATGATCAGGGGTTTAAAAAAAAGGCTGGAGTCATCCTCAGGAGTCCTCCGAGAACAAAATGTCTCCATGTTCTTTGTTACTAACAGTGCCCTCTAGTGGCCACTAGCAGGACTTCAGACTTTCAAAGGTCATGGAATAAAACAGGATCAGTCTTACTCACCGTAAAGGTAGGAAATCCCCACCAGCTCAAAGATAGCAATGATAACCAAAGAGTAGGAGGCTGCAAACGTGTCCACCAGCTGCAGCATGAACATCCCACTCTGTCACAAACACACACAAACACAACGTTTTTTTCCACGGTCATTGGTCTTTAACTTTCACACAAACTTGTACCGGATCATAAGAAATGAAATGTATGAATCCTACTTGGATTTTGCCCTTTGAAGCTGTCTGGAGGGGATTTTTAATAAAACTCAGCTTTTCTTGTTCCACTCACTGAGCCTGTCCTCTGAAGGCCGGGACTTCACTTTACATGCAGAAATCTGTCGGCTTATTCAAAGAAAGAGTCGCGGGGGTGCTGGGAGAATGCCAAAGTGCCCCCGCTGGGGGATGCATCAGTGTGTACACATATATAGATGTATGTTTTATGTCTCCGTGTCGTACCTCTGTGATCATGGGAAATCCGAGGATGAAGAAGCTGGCGCAGCAGACCAGGGTGAACAGCGGTTTGTGTTTCCTCAAGTATTTGGGGAACTCGTCTGACACGGAGGTTACGATGGTCTCGATGGTGGCGAACTGGAATAGAGATGAGTGAGAGGGAGATATGAGAAAATGTAAAGAGAGGGAAGAGACGAGGGAATAAGGGAGGAAAAATACCTTTTTTTTTCATGTATGATGGAAGACATCTAATCAAGGCATTGCCAGAAACATACCATGGCTTTAATTAAAGTAACATGTACAGTACATGTAAGGCTTCAGGGTTGAAAACACATCCCAGCAGACCCTGATTGGCTGCCACATTAATGAAAACTGTCCAATCAGGCCAAAGTCAGCAAGTTTACCTCATTTGAATCAGAACTCAGAATTCGGCATCAAGTTTTGTTCTTGTTCGTCTTCGATTCATCCAACAAACACATTTTTTACTTTAATTTATTTCCACCACAAATGAAGAACATTATCGTCTTCCCAAGCATTCATAAACAAATCAGTATGAAGGATTTAAATCAGACCTGATATGTGGAGCATGTCTGGAGATTAGCAAATGTAACATGATGGTAAAAAAAAGGAACCCAGAGAGCCGCTGTGGATGAATATACAAACAGGCAGCGTGAGTGGAAGGTTGTGTTAATGTGTTGTGTGTGCGGATCGTAGAAACACTATGGCGCACTCCTCCACTCCTCTCCTTCCTCCTGAGCTCCCAAAACTAATTTCCCGTCAACATCCCAAGCCTATTACCGCCAAGCTGCTTTCTACAACAAAGCCACCGGCCCCTTCCCCTCAGAGTCGACGCCACTGCCAAGCCGAAGTAACATCATCATTTACTGTTACTGTTGACTTGTGTCTTAATGCGCCACTGTGCCCTCTGCTCCTCTTCTCAGCTCAGAAGCATCGCCGTGCACTTGAAGGAGTTAGTGCTTTAGTTGCAATTGTTTGCCCAGGATTGTAACAGGAGGTGCTCTGGACTTTGAGAACATCCCGGAGACTGGAGTGTTTGTTCACTGAGGTTGCATTGGGAATGAATCAGCGTAGTGGTGCATGGAAAGGTTAAAGCTGCATTTTGGCAAATGTATTAGCTACAAACGATCTGTGTTTGTGACCTTGTGAATGTACTCTTATATTAGCTACAATTTGGTGTCCACCAACTCCTGAGTGAAATCTCATTAGCTGCTAAATGCGTTGTGCTATATTCATTAGTTAATTGCTAACTTTGTCTGTTTACTGTTTGGCAGCTGTAAGAGCTTTTTTTCCCACCATAAATAAAACCTGCATCTGCTGAAAACAAGGTTGATTAGAGCTGTGTGTGTGTGTTTGTGGTTGTTTTCTCATAATTATGAACAAAACCTTTCACATTACACATGCTCGTTTGATGCATTCGTTAGTATAAAAATATATTAGCGCAGTGGAGGGTTCAAGAGGGTGGTGAGATCATTTCCAGGGGTTGCCAAATGGTTGCGGAGGACAACATAAAATAACATATTTTGTCAGAAAGCTCCACACCAACCTGGTTATTGTGAGGGGTCGTAACGCGAAAAAGGTTGGGAACCGGTGCGAATTCAAAGTGTATAAAATGATATATGTGATGGAGAGTAGACAACATTGTGGAAGAATAATTGTCTGGTGGGTAATATTTAACTCATGTTAAAGCATGAAAAGGGTGTGACGGTGTAAATTGTGATGTTCTCTGTCTCTCACCTATAATTTTTCTGCATATTTAATTTCAGGAGTTTTAATAAGAATCCTGCTAATGGCTTCTTGAGTGTGCCAATAATGTATATATATATATATATATATATATATATATATATATATATATATATTGCCTGTTATGTCTTCAAATACTATCTTTTGGAACCACCCTACTTCAATGTAATGTACTGTAATTGTACTTAAAGTCAGATTTACGTCAGTGTTGTTGTTCCAAAACTTTACGGTCAACTTAATTTCACTCACTCCAATCACACAGACTCCCCTCGGTGAAAGTACCCAGAGAGCTCGAGCACTTCAGCTGAAATCAGTCACAGTGGGTGGTGTGTATGGGCAATTATGTTAATTGGGTCAATGTGCATGCAGCATTTATACATAGCCGGATGGTGCTACCAGAAGTTCAGTGTTTACTTTGGAACAAACTAAAGTTCGGAGACTCTCATACATGACTCTCATGCTGACATAAAGACTGTTGGTGCTGTGAAACTTAAAGACTTCACCAACAGAAGCGCAGACTCACATTTGTATGTATTCAAGACTGATCTTAACCCTCATACAACAAATATATATCCTTTGACCTCTGTGAAAGAGGTTGTGCACAATGATTTACCAACTCAGCAGCTTGATCGAGCTTTTTAGCCTCTTTTAGCCAACTGTTTTGGTTTTTTCACTTGATCGTGCTCGACTCCTCGGCTGTTTCTAGCAACAACAAAAAAACAGTAACACACAAAAACACATTAAAGGAGCAGTGGTTACCATGGTATCCAGACCAAGAGTCAGGAGCATGAGGAAGAAGATTATCGCCCAGAAAGGAGACAGGGGAAGTCTGGTCAGAGCCTCTGGATACACCACGAACGCTATGCCTGGACCTAACACACACACACACACACACACACACATAAATGAGAATGCACACACACACCATCTCCACAGCAGATAAAAACAGATGAACTTGCTCAGGAGTGTTTCAGTGAGCAGCGCCGGCCTAACTGCTGCTGCTGCCTGCTGCCGGTCTGGTGTCTTACCTTCATCTGCCACCTTCTCTATGGGCACTTTCAACTCATGTGCCATGAAACCAATGACCGAGAAGATGACAAACCCGGCAAATATACTGGTGGCACTGTTAGTACATGTCACAATAATAGTGTCCCTGCAGGGGAGAAGGAGAGGAAAGAGAGAAACAGAGGCTGAATGAGCAAATAATGCTTAGAGCAGTATTCAAAATATGCCACATATAACATAATATAGAATATGATGCTCTTTGATTTCATACAGGACATCAGTGGCATGTGTGCACACAGATAAGAGGTGCAATGGCGCCATCTGGTGGCAGAAATACATACTGGCTGCAGATAGAGGGCTCTAAAAGTGTTTTATATTGTAACGTCTCTCCTTTATTTTGTCCAGATGCATCATATGGGTTTGATTTTATATTGATGGGGCTGTTGCATGAAGCACGTGCATGTATAATATTTGAATTGGTGCTTTATCGAAGGTGTTTCTGTAGCGGAACACATTTTATATGATAAATACTAAAAATATTAAGACGTGTAAAACATGTCGAATCAGAAAGACGTTATGCAGGACAGGTAAGGTTGTTGGATTTTACACAAAGCTCGACTACAAGCCCTCCTTAAAGTTAAAGATTATTATACAAAAATCTAATTTCATGTTTCACGTTTCCAGTAAAAAATCTGATACAAAAGTGAGAGTGTGATTTTGAATGTACTTGATGTGAGAAAAACGAAAGAAACACTGAACCGCTGGCTGCAAAGAGTGTCATTTATTATTGACATTTCTACCAGACATACAGAAACAGTGTCATGTGTCTGTGCTGCCAAAAGCATAGTTTACCTTTTGTGTGTTTACCTGTAGCAGTTATTGTGGAACTTATTGTAGGAAGAGAGAGTGATGAGGCCTCCCCAAGCAGCCGACAGAGAGAAGAAGATCTGAGTGGCTGCGTCTTTCCACACCTGACGGGGGAGGAAGAGAGGGAGAGGCTTGGGTAAAAGAGCTGGAAGACGACAGACAGACTGCACGGCGGTGGAATTTAACTGACGGCATCAGGCACCTTTGCATCATTCAGTTTCTCCCACTTTGGTGTGATAAAGTAAAGGATGCCGTCAAAGGCACCGGGGAGGGTCACTCCTCTGATCAGCAGGATGACCAGCACCACATAGGGGAATGTGGCTGTGAAATAAACCACCTGAGGAGAGAGGAGACGAGATGAGGAGAGATGAGAGGAGAGAAAACACAAAATGTGTGATAACTGAAGATGATGCACGGTTATGTAAGAGCAACACTTCTTTAGTCTGTTTACTCATTCTTATCTTTAGTTTTTGTTTCTCCCTCTCTGCAGGATATGACATGTTCAGTTTACTATTTTTTGCACAGTCTTTTACGGCCATTACGGCATCAAACCTAGATTTAATCCAGCTACATAAATTGAAAGTTGGGTTTCTTAGGCACTGTGTTTTTGAGGTCAGCTGATTCAAACAAACAAGAATCAGATTTCTTGTATCTTTCTTTTTATATAAATCATGATTCCAAAGTAAACATGAGGTGCCAGAAAGTTCTCGTCAAATTAAATCAATGAAACACGTGATAATGCATGAAAATTTAAATTTTGTTACCACAGTGTATGTCACATCTGTGTCCACCAGAGGGCAACATCCTACAAGAATTCATCTCAAAGTTCTGGTTCAAACAGTACCATATAACATCTTTACTTCTGCATGGTGTGTCTCCTCAGTCATGGGAGAGGAATAGATTTTCAAACATCCAGTTCTGAGTAATTTAATCATGTGCTTGAAGTTTGAATCATATCCAGAAATGCTCTGGTTAGATGCTGTTGGTAATCTAAGGGAAGAACCCCTGCCCAGAGATTTTAAACCAAAAGTTCAAGTTCCTTCATTGAACAGTTGAGTTTATCAAATCTGAACCCAGAAACAAACACACTGATTTGATCTGAGTGTTATTGAATTTATTAAGAAGAGTGATAAATACCTTCATATATTATGTTTAAGAATAAAAACTCAAAGTTTGACTTTCAAAGAAATACAATTAAACATGTTTTACTGATTGACTTCATATAGAAATCGTTTTTTTAGATTTAAACATGAGTTCACTTCTCATAAATGACACATTTCATCACTAAGAGGTCAAAAGCAGGTAAGGATGGACAGTACATTGGCCAAAACAGTAGAAGAGATCAGAGGACCGACTCTCCGGAGTGTCCTTGTTGTGTTACCTTTCCTGATGACTTGATTCCTTTGGCTAAAGAGGCGTAAACGATCAACCAAGCCAGGAGCAGACAGCCTGCCAGAGGCCAGCGGATGTCTCCTGGATATTCAATTCCTTTAGAGATGTGCAACACGTTGTACCTGCGGGTGTGATTCGAACAGCAAAACTCAGCCTGACACATAATGCAGTGTGGATCAAATACAAATCTGTGCACGGAGAAGTCATTTATTGAGTCCTGCAGGTCTACATTTCACTGATGAGAAAGTCTGCTACATTATTTCAACCTGCTTCTCATATTTCTTGATTTATTTAAAGATAGTTTCCTTATTCAAGAGACAGCTACTCATTCACTGACTGTAGCTGAAGCAGTTATTTGGACTACAGTTGTAGTTGTACCAGCAATCCTTTCAGGGAAATAGCAGATTTTACATTTGTTTCTAGAAAAAGAAGATTTTTAGGACATTTTTACACGACATCGCCAGACGAAAGTGATGTGAAACTAGTTTGGGTCATTTTCTGTCAGTTTCAAAGATTTGGTGATCATCTTCTGGACGGAGGAAAACGTGTCCATGGTCTTGATAGAAGATCACTAAATCTTGGTTCTGTGAAACCTTTTCAAAACCAACTGGACAAATTTAAAACAAGATTAAAAATAGGACGACCTAAAGTGACCAAGTCTGAAACTTTTGAAGGCCGTAGAAAGCCAAACATGTGCACGAGAACAGATTTCATCTTCCAGAAAACTGAAAACTGAACCTGTACACCAAACTGTACGTGTCTATGTATAAATTCCAAAGCTGCACTCACTTGAAGTACTCCTCACTGGGGCTGACGTAGGTCTTGTTGCCGTCCACAGTCATGTTTATCAGTTTCGTCAGGTTTCCCACAGCGTTTGCGGACAGACAGAACGTGGAGTTCTTGATGGAGGTGATGTTTCTGTCCCGCAGGATGCACGTGTCTGTTCCAATCAGAAACCAACACACATCAACTGGGGAGAGACTGGCAGAGTGCTGCTGCTGCTGCAGCTGGTGGTGCTGGTGGTGCTGTGGGACAGCGCTTTACTGTCCGCTCAGGTTTTCACACACTTAAAGTAAAGTGGGAGCGAGTGGATGGATCTGAGATGGAGGGAGGTGGACTGACAAGAGACCGCAGTGTGGATCCTCAGTGAGAAATGTTAGATTTTTTTAATATATATATTGCCAGATATGATTACACTGAATATGTGCCTCATTTCAGAGAGCTTGGGAAGGGAAAGATAAGAAGTCTTTCTTTTTATCTGCGCAGTTTTGCAGACAAAATAGATTTTTAGGCCTTTTGTGGACGCTTTTTAATGCAATACAACACATAATACAGACAACTCTCTGCAGATTGTCAGTCACAAAATTTGGTGGGGAAAAACACTCAAAAACTGCCACATCAAAAACATCTCTTTGTCCAAGCTTCTGTATCAAATCATAAACAGACATTTATATGATTTTGTCCACCCACGTGCAAACATATAATGTGAACATATCAGGTCACATAATTCCTCTAATATTTAATCCTTTATGACTCATGTGAAGTTTTTTTTTTTTTTTTTAAAAACACAACATTTCTCCTTTATCTGTGATTTTCTGCGGGGACAGAGTGAGAGAGTGGTCGAGGGACCACAGCAGTGAACGGGGCTTGCAGTTGGTGTGACGGGCCTGCAGGGGTCAGTCTCGGGCTCACTGCAGCACTGCAGCAGCTCAGCCGGTTACAGTAAATTTGTCAAGCAAGCAGTTTTTTGTGCTGAATTCACACATTGGCAAAAAAAAAAAAAAAAAAGGCAAAATATTACACGAGACGAACGGGATTTCGATATTTATTCGACGCAGATCGACGTCAGACACCTGCGTGACCTCTGCCACGCACAATCCATCTACAGTTTGACTAAAACGCACACTGTTTGCGGGTTTTAAGGGATTATAAATGATATAATCTGACCTAATCGCACAGAATAAGAATGGAAAATGTGTGTTTTTTGTTTTTTTTTATCACACTGAGGCCTCCCTGACACATCACAGGCCTGTGACATTAAAAGTGGATCATGGGAGCTGAAGTGAAGAGCTGAGAAATTAAAGTGAAAACACCGCAGAGATCACAGGTCAGGATTCATTATACTGCAGGACACCTCAGCTGAGGGAGTCATGACGCATTGCGCATTGTGGAGAGGGAGAGAGAGAGAGAGAGAGAGAGAGAGAGAGAGAGAGAGAGGGGTGATTTTGGTGTGTGTGTGTGTGTGTGTGTGTGTGTGTGTGTGTGTGTAAGTGTGTGAAGGTGTGTGTCTTACCTAACAGCAGCATGTCTTTGTCCTTACATTCCACCGTGTTCCACTCATTCCTACAGTTAGCCCATGGCAGTGAGCCCTTCAACGAAGCGAACAGGTAGTACAGTGTCCAGCACATAATAATATTATAGTATATGGCTATCAAGACAGATATTATCAACATGGCAATCCCGCAACCTAAAATAAATAAATGAGACGAAATATATAAATTACTCTTAAGAAAAGTAGAGGACTCGTGATGAGAAGACATTTTTTTTTATTTTTGAATTGTTTGCTTTCTTTCTTTTTTTTTTTTTTGTAGCATTACTTGTTAGTGGCAGTTTACCTTGCAGAGCTGGGATGCATTTCCACACTGACACGGGGCCCTGGCTGGCAAACTGACCCAGGGACACCTCCAGGAGAAAGATTGGGATCCCAGCAATGCCCAACATTGTCAGGTAGGGGATCAAAAAAGCTCCTGCAGAGGGGAAAGAAAAGAGGACGCTACAGAGAGTGACAGGAAAAGTTCAGGAAAAATAAAGAAAGATATGGGAATAAAGATATGTGTGCACGTGTCTGCGTCTCACGTGCTGATATTTAAACAACACGCAGTGTGGATCATTATTATTATTTGAAATACTTCCAGCAAAGCAGAACAAATTACTGTAATAAAAATAATAATAATCATAATAATAATAATAATAATAATATAATAATATATGTAAAGACTTATTATTATTTTAGTGCATTTCTCCATTTTTGTGTCTTTTTTTCTTTTCTTTTTTTTGTATGACAATAATCAAAAAATTCTCGCCTTTTTAAAACATATTTTTTTGTATTTTTCAGCACAGGATTTTCACCTGCTTAATTGAAGGCCTACAGAGACACAAAATACATAATAATAATAATAAATAATAATTAAATCCCATTCTTTTTCATTTTTGGAGCGTCTTTTTGTTTTTTCTCGTTTATTTCTGTTTGGTGAAATTTTCAAGCTTTCACCCAGAACTCTTACCTCCCACATTTTGGAGGCGAGATAAGGAAACCTCCACACTTCCCCAGTCCCACCGCATAGCCAACCATGGACAGAATAAAATCCAGTTTTGGACCAGTTTCCTCTGGCTTTATTCTCCTCTCCACCATCGTCATCATCGTCAGTCTAAGAGGATCAAAAAAATAAAATAAATAAAATAATAATAATAATAATATAATAATAATATAATAATAAATAATATCATTCTCTGACTAGTTACACCAAATGCAAGCATATATAAAAAAATAAAAGAAGCGCTGAGTCTGGGCCTGATTTAATAACATTATTAATATGAACGAGTCAACACATTTTTTTAGAGAAGCGGATTTCACGATCATGAAGAAACTTCAGACTTACTAAAAACAAATGAATCCTATCAGACAATTCAAATGTCATTAAATCTGTATTACTGGATGGATTTTCATGTCAGATTCGTTCCGCTGACTTCAAACTCATCTTCACACTCACAGGCTCGTTACCGCCGCTTGAAATCACAAATCTTAAATATCAGATGCAACATAATAATAATAATAATAAAATAAATCTATAATAAAAAATAAATAAAAAAAAGATGGCAGCTTCAAACAAAATGCATAATTACCGCTGCACCGACAGGATCTGAACAAATTCCTAAAAAGAAAGTGCATGAATAGCCTAGCAGATACCTAAACACCGCCATGCATGGAATGTGTGTGTGTGTGTGTGTGTGTGTATCTGTGTGTGAGGGGTAGTGGTGGTGGGGGTTTCCCTCGCGGGGATTGGAAACAATCCGCAGTCTCATGTAATACAGTGCTGCCTATCAGCCGGATAACACCTGGGCTTCTGGGCCATACCAAGTGAGTGTGTGTGTGTGTGTGTGTGTGTGTGTGTGTGTGTGTGTGCTGCTGCTGGAAGCAGGGAACACCGAAAAATACCGCGAGATTTAATTCAAGTTATCATTAATCACACACAGACACAAAAAAGAAAATCCAGCAACACACACACACACACACACACAGGCCTGAAACCAGTTTATATCATCAAATTAAAGACTAACAGTTTGATTCATCTGCACTGGCTGATCAGTTCATAATTCATATCGCTGCTTTATCAATAATAACATGATTTTTTTTGCTGACATAAGCAGGTTTGAAAGTTTGGATCGGATTGGTGCAGAGGGATCACAGGGCATGCACGCTGCGCAGAGCAGGGACGCCAAATAGCTTCATGGATCCACCCAGAGCACATCTACAAGACTTCAGCCTTCATAATTCATAAGCAACATTTTACCCAACAGTCTGTGCTGGATATAAAATAAAAAACCACGCGATGGGAGCTTGATGCAACTGTGGAGAAAAGAACCAAATCACTTTTTAAATAAGAATTCTCCAAACATCCTGACGGTGATAGCTCCACGTTATGGCCTCATAATAACTGCTCATTTTTAGACTATTATCTGACTCACAACACCACACAGCCGCTGATTCAGCTCAACACTTTTTACGCACAAACACAAAAAAATCACATTTTTACCAGCTGAGCATCGCAGACTCTCTCCTCACACATCAGCAGCACTCATCTACCAAACACACACACACACACACACACCACACACACACACACACACACCCTGTTTAGAGGCAGCAGGTTAATCCAGTCAGTTTTCATCCACACCGCCACCTGCCCTCCAGCCTCCGCTCCAGCTCTCCGTTAAGGAAACGGTTCATTTAGCTGACTTACCCCCGTCACGGTGCCGGGCTGAACAGACGTGTTCCCATCTGTTCCCAGTATGATGGTGGTCTGGCTCATAGCCGTCCAGTTGCCCGCGGTGTTGTTCTGCTCCGCGGTGGCCCGGAGCGGGTCGCCGTACTGAGCCGCCCCCCCGCGGGCCGAACCGGTGGAATCCTTCCTGAAGGCCGAGTTGACGGCCACGGATCCGGGAACAGCCGGTGGGGGGTTTTTAAACGTCCCATACGCTTTATTGCTGTCCAATTCTCCCGGTTTATTTTCCGTGAGACAAAAAGTTTTGCTCTCGTTGCACGGAGGAGGCGGCTGAGGCGCCGGGTGATGGTGAGGGGCGGGCGCCGGGCACGCAGCAGTGTTGTCCGGTTTGTTTGTTGTAAGTCCCGCAGCTCCGTCGGGCTGCTGCGTCGGGATGTAGCCGGTAGGAGCGCTGGGCGGCTGTTTGGCCATGTCTCTCTGGTCAGAGAAATCCTGGAACATGAGTGAGAGATCAGCAAGACAAAAGGAAGGACAGGAGGCGTGAGGCGGTGAGGCTGCTGCAGCCCATCTCTGCTCTGGCTCTGGCTCTAAACACGCTCAATTCTCCTTTCTGCAACGTTTTCCTGCAGCATGTTGTTGCTGTGGCTGCTCTATAGTTTCAGCTCACAGACTACCGGGTGTGTTGGTGTGTGTGTGTGTGTGTGTGTGTGTGTTGGAGGGAGGGGGGTCGCTGCTTTGCTTCTCCAGTTCTCGCTTTCTGCGAGATTCTTTAATTTTACGCCCCATTTCCCCCTCATGTCATTCAGCCACACACATCCACTGATTTTTATGGGCAATAGACAAGCTGCTGCGGGTCTCTCGGTAGCTCCGCTCTCCCCCCCCTCGGGCAGGCATGCAAGATCACCGGCGTTACAGCAGTGAGCGGACCCGGGGTGACGGAATTACAAATGACTCCCTGAAATTTAGCTTTGAGGGGGGAGAGAAGGAGGCGGGAGAGCAACCGAAAAACCTTCTGTTTCTAAAAAAAAAAAATTATAATAATAATAGGTTGGGTGTGAGTTTATTAAAAAAAAAACTGTTGATTGATTAATGATTAGTTGTGTTGTTAATTAGTGACCAAAATAATAGCAGTTGGTTCAAATCGCTGGTTTACACTGAAAAAATATGAAAAGTGAAACTTTTTCTATTTAAACTTTTAAAAAATCAGAACCTAGAGTCTGTTAAAGTGACAAGAACTGGCGGAATGAAGTGGGAAAAAGTTTGAAACGTGGAGCTGCAGCTGCTTTTCAGCACCACGGAGAGCACCATGAAGCTCAACGCGCCAAACTGCGTTTAAAAAAAAAAAAAGTGAGAAATTGTTTAAAATTCAGATAAAAAAAACATCTCAGAAAGAATTCACGGAGACAAATGAAACTGCAGGTGGAAGAAATAAAGTACAGACAGTCTTTTCAGACACTTACCATTTGTGTTTGTTTTGCAGATCTCTGCTGGCAGGGTTGGAAAACAGCTGGAAAAAGACGAGGAAGGAGACTGGACTGGAAGCGGACCGGTTGTTGCCGCGCAAAAGCACCAAGTGCAAAGCTTTTCTACAGCTCCGTGGGAAAAAGAGCGGAGTTTGCGTCAGTGCAGAGCAAGGTGCCCTTCGCGTGACATTTTCTTGATAATAGGAGTTTGATAAATCATTGGCCTTGGATTCTCGGATTTTTAAAGGGACAACCGAGAGCCAAGACGACGACAAGAGAGAGAGAGGAGGGGGAGCGCGTGTTGTGCGTGCGTGAGTTGTGTGCGATCTTGGTTACGCAAGGTGCATGCGTGAAGCTCTGGATGGACTCTGTTTTTTTAAAAAGCTGATTAATACACTCGTCTCCAGGGATGTGCTTACGCACATGCACACACACACACATGGACGCACACACGGCTCGTTTGGGACAAAAATTTCCAGGCTGTTACTGGAGAAGATCTACATCAGAGTGCTGAGTCGGGTTTCTGTGGCACAGTTACAACTGCAATGGACACACACATGGGGAAGATCCATTTGCAGTCCACATGATTGTTGGATTTAACTTTGCTCCTTTCAGTTATCAACATTTAGGCCTGAAAGCAGTTACTTCTAAAGTGTTTATTTGATTTGTTATAAACGTGTATTCTCTATAAACATGATCATAAATAGAAACATCATTTATTTCATAATTTTCAGAAGTTGTAAAAGTTGACGCGTTGCTAAAAACGGTCTGAACTATAAATAGTTTTTTCCACTTGACGGGTTTTACGCACGAGCTCCAGGCTCTGCTTGCGTCACCGATAGGATCATTGATCAAGTTTAAGAAGGGGGGAAAAAAGTGGGCGAGGTCTTTATGAAGCTACTCATTTGTTAAAGTCTTACGCAAGAAGGAGGCCTCGTTTTTTTTTTTTTTTAACTTCCTTAAATCACGTGTGTGTCAAGAGGAACCGGAGCCAACCACCGGAGCCTGGGATCAGGGACAGTGAGGAGATAGGAGGGAGTTAAAAAAAAAAGAAAAAAGAAGAAGGTACCATACTGGAGATTTTAAAACACTGCATTGCGCACAGCATTTGTCCAAGGCTTCCTGTACACGGATAATGCATCATGTAAGTTGTGTGTGTGTGTGTGTCTGTGTGTGGTGATGTATCCAAAAACTGTAAGAAGACACGAGAGGCCACGTTTGTCCCAGTAATTAAACGTGTTAATTCTAACCAGTTTTCTCTTTAGGCCTCCTACAGCAGACACGGTGAGTGGAGGAGGAGCTGAAGAAGCTCACAGGCCTATACGTAAAAAAAAAATACACACCCCAACAGAAAGGAGGAAAATGATCTTCATGTCATATAAAATGTGGAATCAAACATGAACGAGTGACAGAGCTCTGCCCTCTCCTCTGACTGTCTGTCTGAGTCCAGCTGTCTGGCTGACTGGACGCTGACAGCCCAATTATAATCGTGCTAAACAAAAAAAAAAAAAAACAATTACCAGTTCTGCGTGTGCGTTGTTGCCTAGCAACCACGTTGTTTAATTACAACTGCAGAACAGGCGATAAAGCTAGATGAAACATTAGGCCTTTAATAATAATAATAATAATAATAATAATAATAATAATAATACATTCCACATGTTTTTATTTTTAGTAGTTCAAATCATTAAGTCCCTTAAAGGGGCAGTGCGTAGGATGTAGTGGCATCTGGTGGTGAAGTTGCTAATTGCAAACCCCTCGTCTCACCCTCTTCTTCCTAGCCTGAAGAAGAAATTAAAGATATAAAAGGCATTTGATTAAAACATAGTTTGTATGTTGAATGAATGAAAACATAGTTTGTATGTTGTATATATATATATATCTATATATATTATATCATATTATATATATATCTATATATATACATATCATACATTTTTTTTCCCCCCGAAATCGACACACTGGATCTTTAAGTTTTTTAACTTAAGCTTACAAGTCGAAGAATCACATAATATTAAAGAGTTACACTAAAATATATATATATTTTATCATATTAATACATATTAATAGTCTATTTTATACCCTGAAAAGTGCCGCACAGGCCTAACAATAACTAAACTAACAGTAATTGCTCATTGGTGGTGGTGGTGGTGGGGGGGGGGTTCTACAGCCACATTACAATAAAAGTTTTTTTAATGTATCTTTTTTTATTATTATTATTTATCCTGAGCTGATTTCACGACAGTTGACTCGCTTTGAGGCAGACTCCCTGCTGTGGTTTACGCCGGGACACGCACGGTCCCGGTCGGTCACTTTACTATGCACGCCGCGCTGCCTGCGCTTGTAAATCTCCGTCCGTTCCAGATAAGAGGCTGAGGCGGGTGCATTAGCCCGCCGCCTTCACTTTAATTACATTGTCAACAGAGAATAATTGTAATTGATTTCTGCTCGTCTTCCGGGCTGAACACACACACACACACACACACACACACACACACACACACTTTGCAGAGCTTTACGCACATGCAGCAACATAAAGAGCACGTGTGTCGCGGGGTTTGTTGGACACTGGTTTTCTACTTTGGTGTCACACTTCTTATTATTTTGGATCAGACGGAGTCCTGAACTAACAGCCTCGCGGAGGGTGGGGGGGTTTCTGGGTGTCTTCCTCGTGCTCGTTAATTACATGAGCTCGTGTAATTAATTGATCACTCCCACTGTCGCCTGAGTGATAAGGAGCCGCATCCATCTGAAGCGCCTGGAAAGCAGTGATTCAGCGGAGGAGGTCATCCAGAGGCGCACGGCTCCCATCACCATCACCATCAGCATCAGCATCAGTCCGGGCTGACAGACCCTTCACACTTTACAATCCAAGTTCAGTTAACCTCAGAAAAAAGCTGTTAAAATGTCTTGTACTGGTAAAATAACGACTGTTATCGATTGGTACAGATATTTGGGTTTAATTTCTTTAACTTTTTTCTCAAAGCAGGTGATGGTTTGGTTTGCAGAAGGTCCAGGGAGTGAGCCACAGCAAAGTCCCTCGATAAACGCGATGTGAAGACATTAAAAACTCATTTTCTGACTTTTTCTATCATAAGAATCAATTTTCCCCATGAAAGGTAAAGGAAATGGGACAGTTTCAGCTTTTCAAATTGAATTTCTTGTCAGTTATATATCCAAAGATACTTTTAAAGGCCAAACGGCACGCTGCTGCAGGAATTCAGCATGTTCAGCATTTTAAAAAAGTCAGTGTAGATCATCCAAGTACACCTGAAATGAAACTCTTTTGTGGTTGACTAGATGTACTGCAGTCCAGTAGATGGTTCACGTTCACTGCAAACATCTTGTCCTGCAGAGGAGAGCCTGTTCTCATGAGGATACTGCACGTCGTATTTAATGTCAGACCAGACTGTGTAGATACAATGGCAGAGAGGACACAGGAGCCGTGGAAATACATCAGAAAAGGCGACTGTCAAATCACCAGACAGCCCCCCCCCCCCCCCTCCTACTTACAGACGACTACACTTTCTCAGAGTCCAGGATTCATCATCTCAGGCGGAGAAGGAAGGGGAGAAAAAAAAAAATCTTTAATTGTAAGCAGAGCTGCTCAATGAAGTATGTAAAGAGGCTTCAGTCAGCCTTTTTAAAGCTTAAATTCATTTCGCATTGTCCCAGTAAACTCACGGAAGATGGATGACGCCCCCGCCGAGATCTCAAAGTAGGACAATAAGGAGGAGAAAGTGGAGGGAATTAAGAGAAATTCTTGGCTCTTTAACAAAGAGCTGGCAGACAGTTTTTCTTAGGACTTTTTTCTTTTGTTGGATGTTTTGATCAGGCGGGAAATGGAGCGGACTGAAGCACTCGCCAGTGAGGGTGGCTTTGGTTGTTTGCAGGTTGAAGGTGAAGGTTAAACCGGGGGTTCTCAGACCTGTAGGTTACATATTACAGCTGTCGGAGTAATTGAAATGTTATGTTATGTAACCAAACCCATAAAACACACTCACAAGGAGAAAATCTCATTGGTCACATCATATTTCTTTATTACAAGGCACAGAAACAATTCTGAAACATGAAACAACATCCTGCTCCCACGTGTTGTTGAATGTGGGCAATGTTTGATGGATGTTGTGTACCATGTGACGGCTGACGTTACTGCAGGCTGTAAGTCAGCTTCCTGTCTCGGAGGTCGAAGGTGACCAACAGCGAGCGAGGGTCCTTCTTGTTTTTACGCACGGTGATCTTTCCCTGGAGCTCCTCCCCTGAAGAGAAGCAGTGAGGAGAGAGAGAGACACCAACATCAACACAATCTGTTTCACATTGGAGACGCAGTGAGGCGACCTCCTCCACCTCCTCCTCCACCTCCTCCTCAGTGTTTGAAGGTGTGACAATCACTGAAACCAGCTGCTGTTTTTTTTTGGCTGAGTTTCGCTCGCCCATCTGTGTTGTGTGTCGAAGTGTTCACTTTGAACAAGGAGCAGGACTTCTGTTCAAAGCTAGAGAGAGAAACTTCAGATGCAGGAGCTTGTAAAAGCTGTTAAAGTCAAAGATTATTCAAAGTTCAGTCTCACACTGAGGTGTCTCCAGACACCCGACAAGAAAACATTCACTGGATGTTCAATAAGAAATAAAAGCATGAAGAACTGAGAAAAATCTGAAACCATAAAAACAAAAAAGCTGCCTGCAAATAAGACTGGAGAACTGGGTTTACCCAAGACTTTATTTTGAAGGGTTCCAGTCAAATCACTGGACCACAGCAGAAAGAAAACTCTAAACTAGCTGATCTTTTATATGAAGGAAATCCATTTTAAGGGAAATTACTGAAGATTACTAGGCCATATGAAGACGTACTGTAACTGTTTTCATGTCTCAAGCCCATACAATCCACAAACGTATTAGTTATTTTATAAAATTAGAAGAGTCTCAGCTAACAGAGTCATTCTCCATTGCTATGGGATGTTTGACTTAAAGAATAAGATCTGAATTATTCTTGAGTTTCCATTCAATGAATTGCATGAGAAGACCAAACTCAGCGCTGCCTGAGTTCATCTCTCCAAACGTGAGTGTCCGAGACAGGCGAGGGTTTCCAAAACCATTTGTTCCTCCTGAAATGATTGAAAACAGATCACAAATATATTGTTTAAGTTTTTAAAATGGGGCTCAGTAATTCCCCTAAAACAGCAGGGTGCTGTAGCTTCTAGCAAATGTTCCTCTAACAGGGACTAAGCAGAACATCTGTGGGGGACTATTTTCAGCTGCGGATTAAAACATATTTGGCATGCTAATGAGTATTTTTACAGCAGCAGGACTCTAAATAAACTACAGTGTGTGTAGTTTTTAATCTCCTCACTTTGAATGTCTTTGGAAACCAGTTATGATTTTAATAGTTATATGTGTGTAAAGTTATTTATGTTTGCTTGGGTGCTCTTCAGTTTTTGTTCACCTCAGGGAAAGTTCAAGTAAATAAAACTGTCTCTCTGATAACCATCCTCAGTATATCACCACCATAACTTCTACACCTTTATGTCGGACTTAAAAAACGAAGGCAGAAAACAATTCCACTCGGTCAGACATTGATCAGTGTGTTCACAATAAAAGAGGAATGAGTAACTCCTCATCAGAAGAAATCTTCTGGACGCCCTGCAGCAGCGCGGTGCTGCTGAGCTCAGGCCTCTGCAGTATGAGCGGAGGCGTACAGGAATGATGATGTGTGTGAAGGCAATGTGGTTTAATGTACAGTATGTTAATAAGCAGGATTGTGCAAGGCTCAGATTGAGAAATCTCCAGATGGCGTTGAGAAGGAAAGTGCGTTTACAGTGCGACGCACGAGCGACCGGGGGGGGCCAGGAGAAGAGGCTGATGATTATGACGCATAATCACTCTGATTAACTTCACGTTTGACTGCTGGAGGTAAATGAATGTTTACCCGCACGGCAAACAAGCATCCTCTCCTCTCACCACCACCACCACCACCCCACCTCCAACCCCACATCTCCTCCTCCTCCTCCTCCTTCTCTCCATCGCTGGAGGTTAGAGGAGGACGACGACGAGGAGAGAGAGAAAAAATGCTGACTGTGGCGCTTTCTCCAGTGAAGCGTCTGCCATCACTGCTGTCACGTCTCACTCGTTACCATGCCAACGCACACTGTCACCAGAGTCTTTGCTGCTGGCGCCGCACTCTGGGTCTGTCACTCCACTGCAGAGAGAGGGCAGACGGACACACACTGGTTTACACTGTGGGTTCTTTATCCGAGAGCAGAAAGCAACCAATGAACAGGAGCTTAGACTGCACTTTTAACATCGATACGCTTCAGGTTTGGGTCTGAGTATGAAGACCTTTTGTTAGTGAAGCAAAGTGCTGTGAAGCAAACAAATAACCAATAACCAGCATACTACTCAAACATGTCAGAAAAATAAGGGAAAAAAGGGGATACCAGGGTGAGAAAAAAATCTATATTATAATTGCTCTGATAATCAATTTTCAGATTCCAGCGTATCAGTTCTAACTACCGTGTTGGGTAATTATCTAGCTTGTACAAACTACACACACTTCCACATTTGATGTGAAAAACGGGTCAGGCAGGTTGTTCCAAAGCCTGAGCACGTCATCATTCTGGATATTGGAACGGTTAAAGAGGAAATGGCCCAAAGATCTCAGTCTGTGATCTGCCTTTATGAAATATAACCACGAGCCAAGTCACGGCATGGTTTCAGGGTAATTATGGAAATATTAAAATTGATCTGAAACACGGTACTCAGTGTAAAGATGCTAAGATGAGGGTGATGCGTCATCTCTTCCTCGTTTTAGTAGGGAGTCGTGCTGCAGCATCGACTAACTTTATCTAACTTTTTTTGGCTGTATTTCATAAATGCTGAATAACTGGATGATGATTTGATGAATCAAAGTTAAAGTCCTGATCAAACAGAACAGTTGGATTTCTGGTTTTCATGTGTAACTAGCAAAACACAGCCGCTTTCTTTTTTTACTGTAGCCAACAGACAGAAATGTTGCAACGTTGGAAAGACGCCATCTGGTCGCCACTCCATCACTGACTTAATGAGCTGGGTCAGTGGTTGACGCTATGGATGCAAGACAACCCAATTGCAACAGAAAAGGTCACTGACAAACATGCCTGGTCTGTGTTCTCTGTGTGGCTAAACACTGGTGACGTGTTCATCTGACTCATGGGAGCCTGATGGAAAACATCTCCACAAGCCAAACCTGAAAACCAGAAATTGCAGATTTCAGGTTGTGATCATGCAGATCTTCCAAATATATCCCACACAAACAGCAATCCACAATTGTAAGTACATCACTTTGATAGCTGTGCATCTGTTAGACTCCATATTAGATTAATGAGCTCTTCGCCATTTCTGAGTGTATTCCCTTCAGTGTTTATAAAGACTCTTTGCTTTCACTTATTTTACAGAGAATGACACCACAGAGAAGGAGCCTGAACTTCCGCTAAAAGTAACAGGGCCTGGTGCCCATGGGAGGCAGCGGACGGCTGCAGTCGAACTCAAGTTGGCAAAAGGCGGATAAAAAGGTCAAAGGAATAATTGCTTGACCTTTGGCGAACTGTTAAAACAACAGAAAAGGAAAAAGAAAGAGGAGTGGGACCAAAGGCTTTTGCCCTTAAAATAACTCCATGGAAAAAAGTCCAACTACTCCGTGCATGAAAGTCTTGAAACATACGAACAAAACAGAACCAGAGTGAAGTGTTGGTTCAGTCGTGGTGCGACTACAGCAGCTGCAATCAGTAAGACCAAAGTCCCCGTGGAAGAGGGCCTCAGTGCCTTCGGTAAACTGGCCATTCAGATGCTGGAGAAAGAGTTAACCATGTGTGGAAATGAGTCGGGGAATGGAGCCGCAGTGTCGTACATCAACATGCCAGCGTCATTAAGCGCAACCGGGGCCCGCAGAAACAGCCACTCTCAGCCCAACACAGCATTTCTCCATGAAATTACACTGGAAATACACGGCTCGCATTAGTGATTCATTTAAACTGTTGTCATTTACATTTTAACCATTTACCTCACACTCCTACAGCTTCTGTGAGTCCATGCAGTGAGGCCTCAAGTACTGCGATAGCAGGGCTATCGTTTCCTGGTTTTCATTGAGGAATGTTATGATTTTCTGCAATGGGGCTGCTTTACCAGTCACCATAAATGCAACATCGAGGGAATTTGCACCAGAGTCCCTCTAAGGGCAGCGGTAGGAATGCAAGACACAGAGTCGTATTGACTTACAGTGACTCTAAATGGAAGGAACATGGAAAGACAGAGATGTTTTTGCCATCAATTAGCAATCGAAGTGCTGAGAACAGAGAGGTTCACCACAGACGCAAAATTCATTTGCGATCCTCTTGATATTTAGATAACAGATGAGATCCATCTGTCACCTAAACACAAAAAGCACAGCTGGATGAGGAACAGATAAGCTCAGCTGAGTTCGGAGCCCCTCCCCGACACTGCAGCGACGCTCATGGCCACATTTCATCCACAGCTCTTTAACATCCTCCCTCTTGCTCCAATCTACCTTCATTTAATCCTTTTTTTTTTTTTTTTTTACTTCTCAGGCCTTTCCTGTTCTGGGCAGAGCTAAGACGCAGAGCTGATGGACTATATATCCCAAGCACACCAGCATGTGCCATTGAATTACAGCCCCCCGAAGAACTTAAAGCTTTGCTCGGGCCGCTGCTGTTTCGACAGCTCAAGGACCTTCGGAGTTCAAATGAAAGGGGGGGCGAGGAGGGTAGGCGTTGTTTAAACTGAGCCTGGACAGGTAAGGGCGGGGTGGAGGGAGATTTAGAAGAGCTAAAGCTCCACACGGGACAGAGGAGGTGAGTCATGAAAATGGGAGGGAACCAAAGATCACCTGACCGTCCAATGAAAGTACAAGAACAAATGCCCATGTTTGAGCTGCACTGAGCAGCCCCCGGCGCAGGTAACCAGGCCACCGCCTCACCTCCAGGATCATGGGACTTTCTTGCAAAAAAAAGAGACTGACCTCCTTTCTCTGGTAAAAATTAAGTAGGTAAAACTGTGAAAAAGGACCCTCCTCTTCAATACTTGAGGTACACAAACACACCAGAGCATGACAAATGATTCGCTGTTTAATTTATTACGCTGCCAGCCAGGAGGATTTGCAGGGATGTTTTGTTCCAGCCTGCTGCGTGCCTTCTCTCTCTTCCGCCGGCACCTCCCACAGAAGCGCAGCCTCAGAGTTAATTACTTCTGCACTCGTACAAACACATCAAATAGGATTCGCTCTCCACCGCGATAAATCACCACAGACAGAGTCGGTATTAAAACAAACCGCTGGATGTTTATGCCCGGCCCTCACTACAGCCCGATCAGAGCTGAAGGTGCTTCTCAGTCAACACCCAGAGGAGGAGAGGCCACTGTGTGTGTGTGTGTGTGTGTGTAGGAGAGAGTTTTGTCATCTTCAAGGTGACTTAAGGAAGTTTGCTCTTATAGCCGGAGGGGAAGTTTACTATAGAAGTATGCAAGTACTCTTGTGGATTTGAGTGTGTAAAGGGGCAGTGTGTGTGGATGTGTTGTAAAGTACACTCAAGGAGTCTCACACAAAGCTGGTGAATGCTGTTAAAAACTCAATTTCTGGTTTTATGGCCCCTGGAGGAGGCTGGGGGCTGTCAGGGTGCACATCAATAACTTACCGCTCGCTCGCTTACTCACTCCTTTATTTTGTTCTTCCTTCAAACTTTTCCTCGTCACCCTGCTCGGTTCACATACGAAGCGCACACAAGGCCGGATCGATTTTTAATGTCTGGACGTCATTTTAATGTGGACTCAGCTACATCTGTGCTGGCTTGTTCTGAGCTCAACACGGCTAAAAAACAAAACAAAAACATGCCTCTATGCCCCCGTGTAACCAGAGCCCAGATGCTCTGCTGACTGTAAAATCAGGCACAATGATAAAAAAAGACTGTGTGTGTGTGTGTGTGTGTGTGTGTGTGTGTGTGTGTGTGTAGTGGTGCCTAGAGACAGACATGTTTATCACAACCACAAACAGCAAACTAATGAATGCTATCATTACTGAAACATGCAAAGAGAAAATTTTAACACCGCCAGCTGGTGGAGTGTCCAAAATGGAAAGGGTCCATCCTCTTGGGAGCATGAATATATTCAGTGAATGTTATGGTAATCTGCGTGTAAGATTTTAATATTTTTTGTTATTAATGTTTTCTTCTCATATGTGTAAATGGAAATTTTGTTCCTGTTGGAAAAGGTGAAAAGTTGGAGGGGGGATCATAAAATCGGGACCATGAATACTGACAGCAAATCCAGTCTTTAGTTCAGTAGATGTCTTTGTCATTGACCAGCTTGGTCGTGGTTAAAAGGGAAAGTTAGCAAAGTTAAACTCATCCAGTTGGTGTCCAAAATGGAAAGAGTTCATCTTCTTCCAGGTTTCCTGCTCATTTATTCTGGTATTTTCAGGTGTATGTGTGTGCATATACACACACACAAAAAGGTGTGAGCACAGCGAGACGGGGAACAGAGGGCGACATTCTTCAACAGATAGTCAAATGAAATCCGTCTCTGTTTCGCTCTGCAGCTTCGCACTTCTTTACTGTGTGAGCATACTGTCGTCCTCAAGTGTTTATCTGACCGAGCAGAGCGCGAAGCCTGCGATAGCGTTTGAGCAGCGTCAGAGGTTTTGATGTTCTTATCGTCCTAGCTGCCGCCGGCGGGGGCTGAGCATGGCTAAGAGTCGCCTGAGATCTCGCGCCTCCTTTTCACTGCAGGTTATTTATTACAGTAGACTTCATCTAATATCTGGTCAGCAAGTGGACAGCTGGCCCAGAGGCTCATCCATCCCCACATCAGGAGACACCTCCGTGATTCCCATTATGATAACGCGCACAGAGGGCAAGAACTTATAGCAGCAATAAACACCCAAAGTGTGATGATTAGACATTTTTGCTATGATCTTTTTTCACCAGTACCAGTAATGAACATTTGTCCTGTATTCAGTTTATTCAAGCTTCATGCATTTATGTTTTCTTTAGAATAAACAAAAAAAGAACTGAGCATGAGCAGTAACACCATAGCTAAACATCCTGAAATACAAGTTCTTCAACAGAGTGTGACAACTTTCTGACATGAAAAGGCCCCAAAGACGAAGGCAGGATAAGATGCTGATGTGATTTTTTGTTTTGCCTCCTAGTTTTTGCTTTTTTTTGTCGTCTTTCCCATTAAAACAAGACTATATACAACTTTTGTTAAACAGCAGAACAGTGATGAAGACTAAAACAAAGCATAGGCCAGACCACATAAAGCTGTGGCAGCAAAATCCTTCGGGGCATTGAACTGAGAAACGTTTTTTTTTACTGCTAATGATAAGTGGAATTAACTTTTTACTGGTAAAAGGAGAAGAAAGAGGGTTAAGGTCTCACTTAAACATCAAGTCCAACGTGTTGGACATCAACTTTACTGGCGATTTTACACCTTAAGTGAAGGATGTCGATATTAGAACAGGATTTTCTGGTCGTTCTGATATTTAAATGTTCCTATATGGTGCCACTTTGGTGCGTACCTGTTTGTATGGGAGTTGGTAGCTGTGGGCAGTTTTGTGACAGTGTGAAAGTAGCCTACAGGTGATTCCTTTATGTGTAAAAACCCCAACGGAGCTGGACCTGGATGTACATGTGGCTGTGTACATGTTCAACTTTGGACCCTTACCCCAGAGTTTGATTGTAAAGTAAAACGCTTAACACTTACCTGTATACAGCAGAGATCATAAAAGAAAAAAAAAAATCTACAAAAGTGGAACATGTACCTTTGAGATGCGGTGAAAGCGTTAAGACATGTTGTGCTTTCTTTGATAAGTTGATGAAACCCAAAAGTGATACAAGGTGCTCTGTCATGTTTGAAGTTTGAAACCTGCAGAAAGTTATTTCGGAGAACATCCATATAGCTACGCCTCACAGGAAGCACTTAATAAAACTTTAATCTGCTGATACAGTGATTCTATAAATATTTCACTGGTCAGTTACAAAGTGCTCCTCTTGTAACGTGTCATGATGCAGAGACCTGGAACCAGCTATCAGATGAAGTTTTACATGATGTCTCCGATGCCTGAGTGTGATTTGTTTTGATCCCTCGCTGTCTCTGTGGCTGACAGATAACGGGTGTCAACCAGCCTGACTACATCTCCACCACAGACAGATTACCTGCCGCAGCTCGCTATGGCTGTGTTTCCACTGCACGGTACGACTCTACTCGCTTTTGGTAGCTCTGCTTCAACTGCAGAGCTGATGGTCATAGTGAGGCTGTTCCAGAATTTCGGAAACAACACACAGGAGCTGGAACTGAAACATTTATTCACTGACAGACTGTAATCTGTGCTGTGTATTTTCTCCTCTGCATTGCTCACATTCACTGTCACTTTCTCTGTCACTCAACCATCCAATCACTGCACACTCAAAATGAAACCACTCTACTGATTTTGGAGTAAATAAACAGTGTCCTGTGTCACATAATGACGATTCCCTCTGAGCTGTCAGTGGTCTACAGTGTTTTAATGGCACCTTTTGGAACATATAGTGTATAGTGTCAAGTCAAGCTGTACCATGCGGTGAAAAAATATAAGACGCTCCGCCGATGGTTGGAAAATAAAAATTTTCCCTGTACACAAGCGTTGACAAAAGTACCAGAGGTGATGAAATGTTACGGCTCATGTAAATACAGAACTAGTTATGTGGTGGTCTGTGTGACTACTGACCTGCTTGGACAGAGAAAGGCTTCTCCAGTAGGAAGACGGTCTGTTTCCAGTGCGTCTTTGTGACGTGAGGACCAGTGGAGAACATCACCTGGCATGATTATACGTAAAAGTGAAAAAAAAAACAAAAAAAAACAGTGTTGTTAATTATTAAATATAATGGAACACATTTGTCACGCTGGATTTTGCAAAAACAAAACAACGTGCTTAAGGACATAAAATCTGTTTACGAATCTGCTACTTTGAAAAAAGTTTCAGTAAAAAACTAGAAAAACTGCGAGCAAAGCGCCTGAATTTGAGCCTATGGGAAAACATGTAGTTAAAATTCATGTTGGTTAAAGTGACTACAAGTTAAAAGTGGACTCCAGCAAACATGTCACATTCTTAGAAAACAAAAGGAAAACGTACTCCATGTTTATTCAAATTAAAATAAAGTTTAAAGATTAAAATCAAGTGGAAGAGTTTGGAACCAATCTTCTGTTTTGTGGTTTCAAGTCAGTGATAGCTCACTCTGTATTCTAGATGAAACCTAACTGTGCCATGTTTATGAAGCAAACTGATAACCCCATGTTACATTGTTCCAGCCTTGGCTCTCAGTGGAGATGGAAATTTACTGGACCGTCCGTAAGCATGCAGTTTGAGTCTCAGGTACAATAGGAAGTGCAATCAAAAGGCATATCTGTGTTGTGCTCACAGAGCTTGGCATCGGCTGTTCCAACTGGCCGGCTCTGCTGGGGTAAGTGCTTATATCAGCAGTCGGCTAGGACGCCCGTCGATTGCCAGCGGACGCCTCGGGGAGGAGGAACACGCTAAAGCGTGAACATAATTGAGTTTCCGTTAAATGGCTTGGCTTTTGCCGCCGCCGCCACTGCTTACCTTGTTGCTGCAGCCTTTGTCAAAGAAAATGTCAAAGTAGCCGACAATTGCCTGCAATGAAATATGAGGGGCGTGTTAGAATGTGACAGTACAATAAACACCTGGATTTGTTTGACTACACTGCAACTCTGACAGGCAGAGCCGAGAGAGAGAGAGGCAGGAGGCAGAACAAGTCTCGGGGTTTTAATGAGCAAGATAAGTTAAATTAGCTGCTGTGTTTGGGAACGAGGCAGTAAAAACAGACAGGGAACTAAATTTACGGCTCAAATCTTCACACTTATCCTTCTCTATAGCTCAGAGGAGACATACAGATTCAGATTCACCATGCTCGCCATGTCATTGTTGTGTGTGTGTGTGCGTGAGGTCTGGAGAACTGTATCGGCCACCGTGTCAAAGATACAGTTGGGTATCGACGTGACTGATGTGGGAACTGCCTTTCCCTTCGACCCTCCTTCCTCTCGAAAACCAACTTGGTTTCTCATTTAGGCTGAGTCAACACTGTGCGCTCCATCTCACCTCATCTGGGAGACTTGTCACCGGACAAAAGAAATAAATTATGAGGCGGCCACCAACAACATTGAGGCACTTTTGCTGACGATTAAAAAAAAAAACAAACAAAAAAAAAACAACCCACACATCCAGTAGGTGAAATTAGCAAAGGTAGCTATTTTGGTGACAGTGTTGCAGCAGCAATGTGAAAACACTCAGCACAGAGGAGGAAGAAAAAGAAACACTTAATGTGGTTTTGGTCCAACTGGATATGAATGTGTTCATCTGAATAATGCCCACCAAGGGAAAGGAAATTAGGCAACTGACAAATGCTCTCAGCGAGTCCATTACTATGTTGACAAGACTTTGTGCATAGAAAGAAAAAAAAACAGCCAGTCTGAAGCTTCGTTAAATGTTTTAACTTAGATTCAGTAAAAAACTGTGCATGGAAATGTTATATTTCTTTTAAAATATGCTGTCTGCCCTGGTGAGAATATACAGCGCTATAAATACAAGGGAGTGAAAACCAATCCACACGTCTAAAACAAACTGAGGGAAAAGTCCAGGGCCTGAGTGCCTGTAGGTGACCGTTAGACATGTGAGGTAAAAACCAACCCCCCAGGCTTGTTTTCCTCCCATTCCCCCCCCCACACCAGAGGAAGAGAGGCACTCTATCAATCTCAGGCGCGCACTTGTAGTGGCAATGATGCAGAACTAATAGCTTTTAATCCTGACGCAGCTGACAACTTGGAGGCCAGCTCTGTGAGACAAAGAAGAACGGAATCAATGCGAGAGAGAGAGAGGGGAAGAGGAAAAGAGAAGGACAGGAGGGGGAGGGAGGGAGAAAGGAGGAAAGAGATACAGGAAATCAGACAGTAGGAAGACACAGAGGAAGTTGAAAGGGAAGGGAAGGAGCAGGAGAGCGAGAGTGGCTGTAACATAATGTAAAAGCTTCTTTTTTTAAAGGGTTTTTATTGGTTTGTATCACTCGGAGGAGCAAAATGCAGCACCATCTGTTCACAGCAAATTGTGTTTAAATACTTTTTGGAAGTAAAAATGGCATCTGAAAATGCATCTACATACAGCACACACACGCAGGCTCCATGATCACGATGCCGTCAGAAGCTGTGTTCAACACACTCCCCGCGCCGAGGCTTCAATCAACCTTTATCGACTCAGACAGGCAGGGGCGGCACCGCTAGCTCGCAGCTAAACCCCGCCAGAAAAAGAACCCAAAGTGAATAAAAGAGCATGTCAACCCAATGCAATTATGGCTTTTAATGAACGCTACAGAGACGCTCGGTACTGAGGTAATTAGGAAATTAGCCGTAATTACTCGTCAGGCAGAGCGGATTCACCTCTCTCAGCCAGAGAGAGGCAGAGATCATCCTCATCGCGCCTCGCTGATGACAACGCCTCGTAAGCGAGATTGATTGTCACTTGCGCGTTGTGCAACTTTCAACACTCGCAGCGAGACGGGCAATTAAAATTTAGGCCACAGAGTGAAAAACTCAACAAATACAGAAACCAGTGGAGGAGCTCGGCGCCTTGCTGCCCCATTAAAATCGCATTTGGAAGAAAAGAAAGGAATATAACTGAGTCATGCATAAAAAATAAAAATAAAAAAAACACAAAAGATGTGAAAGTGTGAAGATAAGCAATAAAGACCTCGATGACTCACACCTGACACGGACTGTACCAAGCCCAGCTGATCTCAGGCTCAGAGCTGAGACTTTATCAAACTTCTTGGGGCCATTTGAATGGACTTAACGATTCGCTTTTACACAGCCCAATAAAAACTTCCAGATGGGGACTGAAAACTGTTACTCAACAGCAAAGGTAGTTTCTGTTCGGGATGAAGCCATCTTCTGAAAGCCTCTAGAAAGGTTTGTACTGCTGACTTCTGTTCCCGACCGTTGCTTAACTGCTCCATCTCTTGAACTCTGATGTGTAGAAAGTGATAATTATGGTTCTAATGAACCACTTGGGGGCAAACAACTCTTAAGCTGCTACGTGGTCCACGTTCTTCAGCTATTTGCCAACTTTGTCTGCTGTTCGGTGCTAAGCGGGTAGTGTACAGTGATTTATTAGACACTGTTTGCAGAAAATAGATGTTTTTTAGTTAAAAATTAGGTTGATAAGTGTGAACAATGTGCTGTATAGCCAAAACAATGAGACAAAATGGGCTAAATATCCCAAAAGATGAAGGGTTTGTGACAAATTACTCATTTCTCTCTCACTGGATTTAATGCCAATATGAAAAAAAGTTTCATAAAATTCATGTTCCACTAATTTAGGATAATTCGACATTGTATTTAGCAACCTATGGCCCACGTTCTTCAGCTATTTGCCAACTTTGTCTGCTGTTTGGTGTTAAGCAGGTAGTGTGGAGTGGCTTATTAAATGTTGTTTGCTAAAGCTGCCTTTTAGCTGGAAATTAGGTACAACTGTACAGTAAATGTGCCATATAAACAAAACAATGAGACAAAATGGGCTAAAAATCCCAAAAGATAAAGGGTGATAAATTACTAATTTCTCTTTAAACAAACTGGATTTAATGTTAATATATAAAAAAAAAATGTTTAATATAAAATGTATGTTCCATTAATTTCTGATAATTTAAACAACCCTGTACAAGGGTCTTTAACAACCTATTGTCCTCATTCTTCAGCCATTTGCTAACTTTGCTGTTTGGAGCTAAGCAGGTAGTGTACAGTGGATAATTTGATATTGTTTGCTGAAAAAACAGCTGCTTTTTAGCTGAAAATTAGGTTGATGAGTGTGAACCAAACAGTAAATGTGCCAAAACAATGAGACAAAACAGGCAAAAAATGTCAAAAGATGCAGGATATAAAAAAATGTAATATAAAATTTATGTTCCATTATTGATGATAATTTTAACAACCCCATAGTATATTGTATATAAGAACCTTTGTAAGGCCTGACAGGTTAAGGCCTCTGTAACGCTGCACATGAGGAAAGAAGGGAGAGAGGGTTAAGGATGTAAGAGAGACAGACGGAGAGAGAAGAAAGGGTAAACTTCAAAACACTGAGGCACATACGCACGCACCAAAAACAGGACAAATCAGAAGGAGTGCTTTTCATTTTCATCAGCGTTTAGCCTTGGGCCCCGGCTCTGTCTGTGATAAGTGATGACAGTGGGCTCCCTGACGGCCCACGGAGGAGGCGCCGCAACACTGCAGCTCTCCGGCCCCCATTCTCCAGGAAGAGCGGGGGGGAAAATTAATAATTATCATCATGGATAACACCAACAGGGAGCAATTCATCATCGCTCCCCTTTCGCCTGGCTGTGTGTCAGCGAGCCGCGTGGCCCGGCCAGATACTATTATACAACGGTGGGAGGGGGGGTGGTGGTTTAAAGGGAGGGAATAGGAGGGGTGTAGAGGGGGGAGGGATGGAGGGGGTGGGAGAAGTGAGGGCTAATGCGCTTTTGATGGGGTTTATCCAGGCGTGGAGGCTTCAAGCATGACCACCTCATAGGCGTGTTGGTATGAACCCCCCCCCCTCTCTCTCTCAGCCTCTCCACCCAGCCGCTGCCACTCCAGTGAGGTGGAGCACGAACCGGCGTCGACTGCAGCGCATCTCCAGACGGTGCTCCTCACTCATGACGCCTCTCAGACAAACACGGAAACATTTAATATTTCAAAAAAACTACGAACTCATTCATGTGTTTGCTCCTTTTACCTTCCTAAAGAATCCATTCATAAATATTCATTCACAACTCCGCTGCCGGGCTTTTAACTCAGACAAGAAAGAGTATCACTCCAGTTTCAGCTAACCTGCACCGGCTATTCTCAGTTCTTTCACTGGTGTATGAGGATCTTTATGATTTGGGACTTACTCATTGTCATTTTATAATCCTTCACAGCATCTTAGATCCTCTGCCTGTCACACAAAGCTGAGGCTTTTTTAAATACTATGGAATTCCCTACCTAAGACTATAAAATGACAAGAGATACACTGAGAAATTCATCAAATCGCCCCATTTACCTTCAGCTGGACTCAAAGTGTGAGAGATTTCTGTTGCATTTGAAAGTTTTTTGGAAAGTTCACCAGTCAGTGTCATTCTTAAAGTATTTGCCTCTAAAATCTCTTCAATAAAGACCGAAGAACCTTGAAGAGATCACTCCCCAATCACCATTCAAGTGAGAAGCTTTTCTATTCATTTGGTGTGACATATGCTTTTGTTATGCAGCAGTCTTAGATCTGTTTAGCTTAATTAATATGTTTCAAGTATTTGTTTCTTTGATTTCTTGTTTGTCTTGGTGGCTCGTCATTGTTTTCTCCAAGGCCAACTTCCTAATTGGGAATGGTACTCTGGTGTACACACCCATCATCCGCCAGGTGCTGGCAATCTCATGATTGAAACTCAAAAATATAAGAATTATAACCCCTATAAGAACAGCACTGCTGATAAACAAGTTCAGAACAGCAAGTCATTTGCTTATCCTATTATAGGGTATCAATAATCTGGGATGTTCTGTGCATTCCAGGGGTTACCCGTTGATGAAGTTATGGAAATCAATTTAGTGTAACCACCATCCCTTTTCCCACATTCTTTGGAAAGCCTTTTGACAGCCCTCAGTGTCCGTGAAACCGATGTATCTGGCTCATGGTGGATGAGAGTGTGATAACGAAAGAGCAGGAGTTTCTCAAGTTGAGAAAAATTCACCCATTGTTCGAAAGAAACATCTTTTGGCTGTGTGGTGGTCTGGTCTGTTTGTGTGCAGACACTGGTCCATGTCTCTTGTGCGATGGATTTCTCTGTGTATAACTTCCAAGAAATTCCAAGGATTTTTCCCAACTTTGGAAGCTCATGTCTCTGGAGTTCAGAACCCATCTTGGTTGTGCATTTCAAGGCACAAGCTTCCAACCTATCCCACATATTATAGGGACTTGGACTTGATTAAGGTGAATTAAAGTTGTCTATTTCTTATAATTTATAAGGTGGAAGCCACCGATTATTATATTTGAGTAACATTGTTGGACATTTTAGAAAAATAGGATGAAGATATATCATCTTTTTTTTTTATTTCATGCACTCTTCATCTTCTTTGTCAAAAACCTGGTGCCTACATTACCCACAATGCAATTAAAGTACAGACAACCTATAGCATGCAGCAGAGAGAAGAGGTGGGCTACAGAGGTGTAATACGATTAACCTCAATTACTTACATTTTCGGACTCAAGTGACATCACTTGAGTCAACTGAGCAGATTTTACACAGCTCTTCCTGAAACCACAAACTTTTTTCACATATAATAACAACAACAGACTGTTATGTAGCATAATTCACTGTTACCAGTGCTTTACAAAAGAAAAACTACAGTAGTGCTTTCCAACCTGTAATCTGACTTTATGTGCACTTCCCTTTAAATCTAGGATGCTGACATAATTCAGTTTGTTGAACATTTGTTTATATTCAGATGGAACTAGCCTCCCGACACAATTCTCGTTGACAGTCAGATGATACCCCAAACTCTGAACGCTACGTACTGATTCAGTGTCGTGAGCTAAGAGTGGATTTTTCCATTAACATTTGCCTTTATAATGTGCTGAATATCCTTGAAGTTGACGAGTGCCTGCCCTGTCAGTCCAGAAGGCCATTCCCCTCCACACATAATTTAAATTTGACGGAAGGCAGGTTAGAGATGGATGGTGGAGACGTTTTCTCTCTGCAGCGCTACAGTAGCTACATCAGCAGCAGTGAGACAGCAGTGTTAAAATTAATTACAGACTGAAACTTATTCTCTCCTGCCACGCCATCAGCATACATTATTTTCACCTATAGGAAGGGAAGAGCATTTTTTTTTTGCTACCTGTTCCACACTAAATGGATGAAGGAGCTGTGGGAGCTAAAACAGAGGAAATAGATCCCTTTAGAGAATTTCTGATCCATGTTTTAATGGAAGTTTCAGCACATATATATTCTGTACGTTGCTTTATTGTTTGCACAGGATGTATACACGGGGGGAAAGGGTGTGAGATGTAAAAAGGGAGGCGAGAAAAGGAGTGATAAAAAAAAAAAAAGCAAGAGTGAGAGGATTTGTCTTGTTCGTGAACGGCGCAGACGCAGGGGTTGTGCTGTTCATTTAATGCAAGGTTAGGCAGGCTGAGCTGATGAATGGACTGTCGACAGGAGAACAAAAGCAGGCGCTCCATCACAGCACAGGAGGCGCAGCAGCTCTCCCTCACCGATCCCCGAGCACTGGTCCAGGAACGGTTTACCCTTCACACATCCTAACCTTAACTACTACTGAGGAGCCGCGGCCAATACTGACTACAGATCAGTATCTTTACAGGTAACACCACTCTACTCCTGCAGGTCAATAATCCATCTGGAAATCGGGGAGACGAGCAGGCTGGATGCAGGAGTGTCCACAATGTGAACAAGTGATAGCCTCTACGGAGAATGCCTGCACATTATACACCAAAAAACAGGTGTGAAGCATGACTGAACGCGATTTAAAGACACATGTATGCTCATGCATATCAGCACTCTAACTGAGGATGAACAGAAGCGTGAAATAGCAGGACAAAGGAGAAGTAGCTGTGCACCTGAAAACCTGAGAAAATAATAGAAAACTGGAAAATTACACCCCTGTGCCGTATGATCCCATCATCTGTTTCTCTGCGGCGGACCCCTAACATGACTGGACTTACATCCTAGAAATAGAAACAGGATGTTTTCAATTACAGAGCAGAAAAGACAGGAAAAATGAGAGGATGTTTACAAACCCCATTAAATTCACCCGCCTTACCCAGGCAGCACAGGCCAGATAATAACCACCTATTGATTATCCATTAAACCAATACACCAGACAGTGCAGTATCACTGCAGCACAACACAAAGCCGCTCCGACACAATGAGCTTTTTTCTTTCTCTAACCGACAGATCACTTCTCACAGTGCAGAGCTTCACAGCCTGCAGTATTGGAGGCTGTTCTGTAGTCGGCAGGTCGCTGCTGGAGAGAAAAGTAGCTCACACACTGAGTGGGGGGGGGTTCAGAGGGAAGTGGGCTGGGGATGGCTGGGGAGGTGAGGGTTGATGGTGGCTGCCAGCACCTCACCAAATAGACTCATAAAGCATTCTCCATGCTTTGGTGCCTGTAGCTGACCCTCAGTGAGGACACGCTTCAATCTGGTGTTTGGTCGAGCTGACCTACACGCTGTGGCTCCAAAGTTCAGCCGGGTTTCACACGAGTCATGTCAAGTCTTCCATAGGCCCAAAGAAAGGGGTTAATTAGCTGCATTCATATCACTATATATATATATATATATAATTATATATATATATATATATATATATATATATATATATATATATATATTTATATATATTAATATCATATATATATATATCTATATATCTATATAATATAAAGTATTGTTTTAACACGTTCTATTAATTTGTCCACGAATAATTAATCTGAGCACAAACTGATCCAATATTTTCTTTCTTTTCCATCACAGTCGACTGTAGTGGCACCATCAAAACACTAGATGGTTATGTTGTGCATTATAAGGTAATATGATTCATTCATATTATTTATAGATATTTTTCTTTTAATTAACTTTGTGACAGTGATGTTGCACTGAAAATGACTCTGAAGCAACAAAATGAGGAATGAGTCTCTAACTTCCTGCATGCTGTGTTCACAATCAGCAAACAGTCGCAGCAGCACGGTCCTTTGTGAACACTAAGTAGGCCAAGGTGAACGTTCACGGTTCTTGTTGGCTTCACATGGCTCCTGTCGGCCCAATGCGTAACTTTTGTTGGAGCTACAGAATAAAAACCCAAACTTGGATTTTATATTCCACCTTTTGTCATCTTAATATAGGATGTATCCTCTAGGGAAACCATGTGACCTGTGACATGTAGGATATTTGCAGTGATCGAGGCGTCCTCTGTGTGGAAAACGAACCTATAAGGAAACAGTCTTATGTTACAGGGAGAAGCGTACCTCAGCTCAAGTTTCTGCGGACGGAGGACGGATCCGCGCTCGTATTAAAGTGGCTTGAACCTCAGATTTCGGGACTCTTCTTAGCGCATCTACCCCAGAAAGCATCCTGACACTCACACAGTAAAAATAAGTCATCTTAAAGGATCAGTCAGACCAACAAAGAAAAGATGGTATCACTTATCCCTTCATATCAAGTCCATTACAGTTTGAGTGATGGAAAATCTCTTTCCGTAAACAACGTTCAATGCTTCTTACATAACAGGAGATTTATGTGCCTTGCTCAATCGCACACAGGAAAGTGGATATATTTTTGTCATGAGTTTGTTCCCAAATGCTCGAAACATTAAAGATCCTATCCTAAAGATCCCAAACAATCTGTTGAATAAACTTTCATGGCTCAGGGCAGGAATTATACCACAACCAAACAGCCTGTGCCGTGGATGTCCCAGCATGTGGTCGTAATCCCTAAAATTAACTTCCCACATGGCCAGAAAATGAAACTATATGCGACACGGCGAGTCAATAAACTCTTCATTACCAGCGTCTCTCTGTCATCACACCTGACGCCTACCGTAGCACAAGATTTCTCCCACTCCTGCAAATATATATTCTAACCAGAGACACGGTTCAGAAAGTTAACGGTGGAAGGATGATGTTTGAAATAACAAGTCCCTGTTTATGTAACGTTCTTCTAGCAGACTGAACCTAGCTAGTTAGCAGCTGTGATTGAGGCTAAAGACAATTAAAACAGCCTGGAGGAGGAGCGAGAGGTGGGCTGTGATTGTGTAAGCGTGAGTGTTTTGGCATTGGGGAGAATGACACAGCGAGCCGGCGGTGAACATCCACTATGTTGTATGACATGTAATTCAAAGTCACATTAGCCTCACTGCTCCGATTCGATTTGAGACTCTATTAAACATCCGAGTGACAGACATCCTCTTAAATACAGAAACATGATCCATCAACGCGAGCTGACTGATGTCTCTGCTGTTTGTGCTGCCTCGTTCCTTTCACGTCTCTGATGAATGACGGGCGGCGACAGTGGACGAGCAAACTTTGGTTTCAGGTCTTTTTTTTTCAAATGACTAAATCAGAAACAAAAACTTTCGGGGAAGATAAAAATGATCAAACACATTTAGCAACTCTAATGAGATTTTTTTTTGCATTTGAGATCTCAGCAAAAAAAAAACGTAAGATATGCTGATCTGATATTTCTCATTTACACATTTAAGCCCTTGAGTCACAGAGATAGTGCTTGATTGCTGAGGCATCGAATGCCATCAGACAAAAAAAAAAAAAACTCAAACGCTATCAACTTTAGCCCAACAATAAGCGTTGTGGAAGCCTCAGTGTGTGAGTGTGCAGTGTGTCCTTACCGTGCAGTCTGCTGTGTTTGTTATCTTCATGCAGAAATCTGATGCAAACTCCAACTCCGACAGACACACTCGGTTACAGTCGATCGTCTGTTGAAAGTCAAAAACACACACATCATACGATGTATAACTTCAAATGAGATAAATAGTGACGACAATGTGAACTGTGATCAAGCAATACAAAAAACAAATCAATAAAGAAAACATGTAGTCAGTATAGGAGCTCCTTGTTTTGGTTGGTGAATGTGGAGGTACTGAATCGCTGCGAGGACACTTCTGCAATATAATTCTGACCCTTTTCTATGCAACAATAGGCTGTTTGTGCATTGACAAATTTAATAATTCAAGTAGCCAACTGTTCAGTTATGAAAAATTACATTTTGATTTTATGTTTTTAACAGGATAACAGGAATTCTACTTTGTCTTTGTTTTAACTCGACTGAAAATAAGTTGATGAATGAAATGATATTAAGTTAAAGGTCCAGTGTTGCATCTAGTGGCAATCTCCTCACATCACCCTCACCTTCCTAGTGTAATGTCTGTCTTATTCTGAAAATAAAGTCTAACACACTGGACCTTTAAGTTTAAACTAAACATGACATTTCTGCTATAGTCAGTTTTTTCCCTGGTTTATTACAACTTTATTTCTGCCTTCTGGCCATTGGTTCTATCAGTAATGATAGTGGGGCTAAAAATAGGCCCAATGGGGAAATACGTGTGGTCAGGGGATCATACAGGTTGAACTTAACAGTGAGTGCACCCGTAATGTCACTAATAACTCCTCAAATGCCCAGGAAGACCTTGAGGGAGCAAAATTACACTGAGTACAGTAGGTCAAAGTTGAGCCAGGACCTTAATCTGCAAACTCTGATGAATCCTCACAACAATAAATTTGCCAATACCTTCACCATTCACCTTTGTTTCCTCTCACAAATAAGTTTGGCGAACCTGGTCCTGTATGATTGGCTGACTGTTTTCTTATTATTATTATGACCATGTAGGAAAATCTAAATGTTCTAAAGAGTGATACTGTCGCCATAAAAATGTCTTCTGCTCTCACTATGTGTGTCGATGCACAGTTATGAAGCCGGTTAAATATACTTCCAATAAAGGTTGAAGACAGCTGTTTGCCTTTTACTGGATGCAACTGACTCTTCCTAAATCCCACCCCTTATTGCTCTATGTGCCAATCATATGTAATGTATGTATATATGTATATGTATGTATGTATATATATTTATATTGCGACACAGCGAGTGTATATAGTCCCATCGTGTTAGCAAAGCTAACAGAGTAGATGGTCGTCACAAATCTGAAAAAATTGCGTACGTGACAATGTCAGTGAGGCAACAACAGTTCTGTAACGGTAGAACTGTGTCTACCGGTAACGGAAAACCCAACTGAAACCTATAGATGGTAGTGGTGGGCGAATCGATACAAATATCGATAGTATCTATACCAAGTCGGTATCGGTATCGATCGATACTAGTCTACTAACAGCCGGGTCGCTGGACTCCGCTCCTGTGTCAACGCAGAACAGGCACACTTTGCTCCCCCTCCCCCATCTTGTGTTTAGATGTTGCGCCGTCACGTGACGTGACTTAGACGCGCAAAGCAAACAAACAAACAAACAAACAAACAAGTTGCCGGCTCAGGTTCATCAGCAAACGCAGTGCTACCTATTTTCTATTTAATTATAAACTTTGTCCTAATTCTGTCCTGTACGGTGGCCGGGAACCCTCAATGCTGCAAATAAAAGAAACTTCACAACGGAAGTGAATTACCGGGGACTATTTTTGCCGGTGCACCTGCAGTTTTTTATGTGAGTGAAGAAGAAGAAGAAGAAGAAGAAGAAGAAGACAGACAGACAACAAGCTACAACCTAATGTTCATCACAAGAAGCTACAACCTAATGTTCATCACAACGAGCTACAACCTAATGTTCATCACAACAAGCCATCCTAGGAGCCACACCAACAACATTGGTGTTTACTAAGACTTTTTAAATTTCTGGGAATTTTTATTAGAAATATTAATCAATAACTTTAATATGATACAGTACTTCGGTAACGCTATCTATACTTTAAAATCTAGTGCCCGACTACATCAGTTTGTACGGTAAAGTACAAACTGGTACGGTACAGTAAAAGAACTTGAAAATCACCCCAGAAGTAGCTGGGAACATATAGAACAAGAATCAGGTGGAGTTGTCAGAAAACTATTTGATTTGTTTATTTAATGACAGCGTTACCACAGTACTGTATCATATTACATTTATTAATTAATATTCCTAATAGAAAATTCCCAGAAATTATGAAAAGTCTTAGTAAACACTAATGTTGTTGGTGTGGCTCCGAGGATGGCTAGTTGTGATGAACATTAGGTTGTAGCTCGTTGTGATGAACATTAGGTTGTAGCTCATTGTGATGAACATTAGGTTGTAGCTTGATGTCTGTCTGGTTGAAAATATGCGTTTTGTGTTTTAACAACGTTTCACTTCAGAGTTATTGATCTCGGAAGTGCCAATATGTTTCTAACTTTACCGAAGTGCAGTGGCCAATAAGGCACCTTTCCTTATCTCGTAATTACAAGATCAGGTGTCTAATTTATTTTTTTCAAGTGAATGCAATATGCTTCTGTACTTCTTCTTCTTCTTCTTCTTCTTCGCCGCTCACATAAAAAACTACAGGTGCACCGGCAAAAATAGTCCCCGGTAATTCACTTCCGTTGTGAAGTTTCTTTTATTTGCAGCGCTGTTTCTTTTTGTTTGCAGCGTTTCTTTTATTTGTAGCGTTGTTTCTTTTTGTTTGCAGCGTTTCTTTTATTTGCAGCATTGAGGGTTCCCGGCCACCGTAGTCCTGGGTTTTAACGAATAAATAATAAAAAAGGAAACATCATAAAGAACACTTTAACAATTCAATGACGCATCCACCTTATTTATTAAAAAGTATCGTATCGGTGATACTGGCCCGTATTTACTTGGTATCGGATCGATACCAAAATATGCAGTATCACACACCACTAATAGATGGTGGCAGAGCACATGTAGAATCGAAGAGTTTTAGTTATAGATAAAAAAAAGCCCACTGACAGCAGCACAGGGACTACACAATCACTGGCACATGTTTTTTTAAATTATGATTATAAAACATATTACATAGGGCGGGTTTAAAGCAGCTTTGAATGGTTGCAAGTTGAACATTCCCATCTGTTCTCATTGAGAAGAAAAAAAAACTCAAACTTGTTTTTGCAGGAATTTATAATTCCATGAAAGGACTCTCAATTTTACGGAATAGCAGCCAGCCTTAATGGAATGTTATTGGATCGTATCATCGGGAGGCAATAGATGAGAGTCCGTGTAATTTGGGCAGAGGGGCTGTCTATTTGTCACTGGAGGGGAGAAACTATCGATTAGAGGATTCAAATTCCATTACATCAAGTTCTCCCCTCATTCATCACATCCACAGATGGGTGGAGGACATGCTACTTAGCAAACAGGCCAACCGGCGAAGAAACACGGGATGGTATGAGAGAGAGAAGAGGGACGAGGATTCATACACAGAATGATTCAGAAGAGGTATCTGTGCTCTAAGATGCTGGACTGTGTGTGTGTGTGTGTGTGCGTGTTTGTTTTATCTCTGTGTAATGTGTGTGTGTGTGCTCTCCCATCAGCCCAGTGAAAACTGCTCTATCCACAGACGGGGGGGTGAGAGTAATGAAGTTTCCTTAAGAAGAACTTAAACAAGGATTAGACAGATCAATCACCCAGAGCTACAGCATCAGCACACACACACAAATACCCCTACACACACACACACACACACACACACACCTAGCTTCAGGGCCCTATATCTCTCTCCACAGCTCTAATTCTCTGTCTACAATCTAACAGCTCGGGCCTCGCAAACTCAATTCCTCCTATTCGTAGCTTCCAAGATTCTTGTGCATTAGAATCAGACTGATATATTGGTCTGTCAGTAAGTCGACCCAATACAGGCGTTAAATATCATAGATTTGATAGTTAGTGTCATCAACAGATGACAAAACTGAGGATAGACTGATTTATACACTAAAGTTTCAGTGTGGGAGCGACCTCTGGCATAAACATTTGAGACTTTTTCATATTTTCTTTATCATAATGTATCTGTGAGCAACAAGTGCTATGCAAACCCAGGTGCATTGTGGACTGACAGGATGGATCCCATGGTGCACGTTGCACCCCGGGTGTTTAATTCAAGAGGTGTGGTCTGAACATTGATAAGGACACAACAAAAGCACCCACTTTTTAAAGTTTCGTTTTTTTTATGCCTAAACGTTCCCACCATATTTGCTGCAGTGACATTACTGCGTGCACGGAAACAATTCAAATGACTCAGAGCAGCCTCACTAATCATTAATCAAGTAAATCATTAAAGGAACATTCACACATCGACACAACACACAATAAAGTAATCGCCTATAAAGCTTGCGCTGCTCAAAGTAGTTTGACCAATAGAGGTGGAGTGAATATGCATACGTCCAGAGTACGATGACATAATAATCAAGGCGAAGAGAGTTCGCTTAAATATTGGACAGGACAATTCTGTCCTCCCAAAATATTAATGCTGAGAACCAAATATTAGAAAAATATCTGAAAAACAAACTTGATTGATGGATTTATGGTTTTAAGACACTGAGTTGCAATATATATATATTTTTAATGAACTTTCTGGTGTTTGCAGGTGCAGGCAGTTTTGGGATCCCTGTTCTGTGTACATGGTTAACAAGGTAAGGTTTCATTTAATCCAATTATTATCTTGTGACTCCTAAAATTCATCTTACGACCACTTGCTGAATCCCATTGCCGAGGTTGGGAACCAATGCACAATCTGCTCGATTTCACACAGTCCACATTAACAGTAACATGTCAAATCAAATATTATAGATACTGGCCAAATATTTTGGCTTCTTGAGGTTTTAAATACAACTAATGTTGTTGGACTTCCAAAGACACTGCAGGCTGAATGTTGCAGTACATTACCTATAAGCATGTTTACCTGTATGACGGTAGGTTCAGAGATGAGTGTGTCTGCGTTCACCACGTCCACCACAGCCTCAGGCACCACGGCCTTCTTCATGCACGCCATGTTGAAACCGTACACGTCGTCCCAGAATGCAATGCGTTCATTGTGTTTCTGTGTGTCTCCGACTGCTGCCAGGCTGATGTTACAAAGGTCTGGATAGACTGTGGAGAAAACAGAGGAGCGAAGGAAGTCGAGGACTGTTCAAAACATACATAAGTAAGTACAGCACTGTCATTAGCGCAGTCAGTCTCAAGTCTCGACATTAAAGATGAAAAGACAATATCAGCAGTCCAAACAGCAGATAAAAATTGGACCCAGCATTGTCTGGAGCCCAAGAATGGATGAAGGATGACCAGGAGTCAGTGCGGCATTCATCTCCAGAACCTTTGACCTTTATACACTTAAGTTTCAGTGTGGGGGGCGACCTCTGGCATAAACATTTGAGACTTTTGGAGACAGGGATTTTCAAAAAGGTGGCACAAGGGTGGGCCAAGATGGGGCTATAAACCCACAAACACTTAGGAGAGCCTTGCTGTAGCCCAATCAAGAAATAACCAGATGTTCAACACATAAAATTTTGTCGGATTTGCTCCAGTTGATCCAAACTGGTCCCACATTACCAAAACAACCTTCTGAAACATGAAATCCCCCCCAGCCAAGTTCCTCATGGCACGAGACTTAAATAAACTGTTATTGAGTTTGATTTGTTGGCAGTGTGATAAAAAAAAAAAAAAAGTTAATTTCAGCACTGAAGCTCATCGAGAGGAACCAGAAACAAGAGGAAGCAGAAGCAGACAGAGGGACGGAGAGAGTTCGAACAGCAGGGGGGAGACCACCTGTGTCATGCTACAGTGCTGATCACTCTTGGCAGCGCTGTTAGCAATGTTAGCCGGCCCACAGCCAAAGGAAGAGCCCTGTCACTGAGCCAAGAGAAAGCACCTCCATGGGAAAAAACCCAAAAAAAACATCCACAACCAGCAGAATCCAGAACTGGTCGGGAACAATTTCACACTCAAGAGGCAACTTTTTGTAGCCATTTTATGTCAATGTGAGCTGTGTAGTTTCTCTGTTATTCAGCCTGCAGGCTCTTTAAGTGCCCTATCAGAATGCTTTATTGTTAGTTTTTTATCACCTGTTGTGTAAACTGTTGTTTAACCAAAGTCTATTGACAGTGCACTTAAATCCAACCTCCTAACAATACACTACATGCACCAAACAAAGGTATTGCCATTCATATTCTTCAGCTACTGTAAGGCCGTCTGGTCAGCAGTGAGTGTCAGTTATTTATTTTGCTTTAAATAAAAAGATCGTTAATCATAACTAAAGGAAAGGGTGGGCCAATTCCGCTCCCATAAACTTCCAACTATCAGTGCCGAGACGTGCTTAATATCAACTAATTTAACGTCTTGAAAACCATCCAACAAATTTTAATCAGAGAACGCCTCAACATCTTGTGGGTGTGGAGCTTTGCATCAATTTCGTGAGGCTGCTGTAATGACTAGATCCATCATGTGTGCGTATAACATGGCCCGATGATCATTTTGTCCTACTTTCATACTTAATACTTTAATTCTTTACACTATAAGCTCCACACATGTCGGCAAAGTTGGAGACGTAGCATTGCCTGAAACATAAATGTACGAAAACGTCTCCAGATACACGAGTGTAGGTGTGAACATTTTGACCTCCTAGTGAATGATAGCCAAAAAATGACATGTGATGGTCACAGCAGACAGGTGTGACGGTCCTTAACATGGAGACCTAAATGAATGTACTGAGCCTTAAACCTTAAACAGACATTTTGAGCCAATTCATTGGCACTCCAAGTGAACTTTCACTGGTAAATTACAACAGACATCACGGACACCTTATTTTCTTTTTCGAGCAGACGCAAAAGTACCAACCAACATCCTTTTGTCTATTATCCACCTTTATTACTTCAGGCGAGCTAATGAAAGTTGCAAAGCATCGATAATAATGTTACTCTACCTGTGCTTGCTTGAGCTCTCTTTCTAATTTACCAGCAATGCAGATAATTATTCTTAGTGGTAAAGAATACGAAAATAAAAACATTACTCGAGGTGGAATAGAATCTCAATTGTTGGAGAATCATGGGATTTGGAGGGTTTTGAAGCTTGTGCCAGTGGCCATTTCAACACATGGTTTCACAGGTGACAGTGTCTCACCTTAGAAAAATGACTGCTGCTGAAACGGAAAATGTGTCTCTAGTTTTGAAGACTGAGCACAGGCAGTGGTTATTGTCACCCCTCATATTACATAAGACTGCTGATTGAATGAACATTATCCGTGTCTCAAAATGAGCATTAAACATGAGCCTTAATGTCTTTTTATTGCATTTTCACATCTGAATAGATTCCTTTGTATGGTTAATATGCTTGGTGATTAAGCCAGAGCTGAGAGGCTTAAAGCCATCGGTATCCCTACTGTGAAGTAACATTAGCCAACACTGAGGCCTAGGGCCTAAACTAGAGTTGAGAATATATGAAATGAGGATATATAGAACTTAATATTTCAACATACAACTTACTACCACTAGTAGTAATGTAAGAATCTGTACCAATTAGAGATCGTGGCAGAAGATTTTGCAAGAAATAGCTGCATATTTGACTGTTATATTATTAATACAGTGTACCTGACTGTGATATGATGATAACCACCAGTGAGGAATTCATGGAGCAAGGCCCCTAAGTGTTATTCATTCACATGCTAATATGTCAGACGGTTGATATATTTGTATATTGTATCACATTGGATATTGGTATATAACTTCAAATATGAGTATATAGCATTACGTAATTGTTCAGGGTAGCAGCCCTTAGCAAGAGCAGTAATACTTAGTGACAACAAAGAACAGTTAGGAGCAGAAATAATACATAACACTGGTAGAAATAGCAGTACCAGCCAACAGGCACGATGTTTCAGCAGTTAGCAGAAACAGAGACACAGTTTGCGTCTCAGTGATCTGTAAGGATGCTTAGTTGGAGTGCATAGACCCAATATTCTTGCCTGAACCAACAGATGCTGCACCACGGTTCAAAAGTTTGGGATCGCCTGCCACAAAAGTTTGATTCGGTACAGTAAGATGACTGAGAGGGCTGCTTGATATTGTTGTCTGTTTTTGGATGCTTTAAGTGTTTCATAAAGTCCTCTGTACAAAAGGAAGTTATTTTGTATTAAGGCTTTGCAAAAAAAAAAAAGAAAAAAAGTAATATTTTGTACATTGTGTACAAAAGGCTGTACAATGGTTCAACCAGAGTGACAGTTAAAGCACAGAAAGAGATAAAGATACCACAGAGGAACAGTTAAATAAGAATATAAGAAGTCACTGGAAGCTTAGCATCAAGATCTGTGCAGATTCAAATAGGAACGGGTTCCAGTTTTAGTGTCAAGTACATAATAATGTCTTAAATTAGCTGGAATTAACTGGTGTGTTTCTTTAGCAAAGCTATTCTTTAAGCACTTCAAGTCTATTCAATAGGGATTCGATAGAAGGCCCATTCAAAGACAAACAGCAAGCACTTCAATAATGATGTATGGGTCCTTACACTTTTCTAGACTGGAAAACAAATTCAAAATCGAAATGTGTTTGTGGGTAATATGGTTACAACAGTATTGTCCTCTGTCACTGTGGGGACATAGACTGATCTCTATAAACAGATATCTGCATATGAATGCAGAAACTGGAGGAACCAGGAGAAGTATTGAGCAGTTATGTTTGAGCAGGCTTTGGTTGCGTGCAGGTAAACAATGTGGTGTGCAAAACTGGCGTAACGCATCAGCCGAAATACAATCTTGGAAGCCGTCCGCTATTTATTCATATGTAGATATCTGTTTATAGAGATTTAAAATGAAAACGAAATGTGTCATCTCATCATTCTTATATATGAAGTTGCTGAATTGGGGCTAAACAGGCCCGAATATTCGTTTTCTCATGGCTACATTGGAAGCCCTGAAACTTTTCCTATGTCCCGCAGAGGTTAAATCATCGTCAGATGATGGCGATGGGTTCTGAGATTAGACATCGACTAAATAGATCATTTCATTTTATTGAATAATTCTTCTTTTGAGGCCAAAATTTCAAATGTAACTTATCCATTTGGTGTCAGAATTATGTCAAAATGGCCATTATTGAAGGAAAGAAGGAAAACATCAACATAACTTCTGAATGTTATTCATATTCTGACAAAATTACTGTAGATTACTGATAACTGATGACGTATGATGGTTTGAAAGGTTTGTGTCAGCAATTTTTTTATATAATTTGAAAAATATAAGGCGTCTAATGAGCACATATTATTTATTTTGCCTGGCATGTGTGTTAGCGCTCAGTCTCATCTCCTTTGTGACACGTCAGACCATAAAATGTGTGAATGGATGGTGACAGCTCAGTGATGGGCAACTCATGGCCTCTCGTTATTAGCTGAAGCCTGCTTGTGACCCTGTGAGTGTCACCACACCTAATGACTGTTCGCACACATACACAAGCCAAACAGCAGATTTGTCACTTCATTTTACTCTGATTACTGAACCGAGTGAGTAATTATGAGGGCCAGGTGAGAGGGAGGAGGAGGAGAGGGAGGGCTGCTGATCGGGCAGAATCGGGACAGGCCCGTCTGAGAGACGAGCTGAAAAAGAAATGGAGACAGAGAGACGAATAGTCGAACGGAGGGAGGGAGGAGGTGGTGGAGAGGGAGAAAGACGAAGAGGGAGAAGAAGGGGGGGTACACGGGCGTCCCCAGATTCATGGCTTTGACATCTGCGTCCTTCTCGACTCGCTGCTCACAGCCCGTTTGTCATGCCCACCCCTCCACCTTCTTCTCTTGCTCTCTCCGTCTCCCCCATTGGTCGGCTGTTGAAAGAAGGGAAAGACGGTGTCGGAGGGGAGGAGGGTGGAGGGGGCACGGGACAAAACAGATCCCTTTTCCCTGGACGCTGTGCTGTGCCAGGCATGCGGGGACACATTTGAGGATGAAGGGGAGGTTAATGTAGTGGGGAGAATGAGAGAGCCGCTGTAACTCTCTACTAATGTAGCTTAAACACACATACAGCAGCAGTGCTGCAGGGCCGGACTAATAACTCAGTGCGCGCACACACACACGCACACGCACACGCACCCGCTCGCACTCAAAATCTGAAAATAAACTTTAGATTGGAAGTTGATTAATCTAACGCGACACAAAGTTGTACTACGTATCTTTGTTTTGGTTATCGCATTAAGGTGCTGTGCTGAAAACGCTGGATTGGTTTCGCTTCATGGACTTGCACATAAACGCCGCCTTGGGCATGTTTACCTCTGGACAAAAACAACAACATGGCGGAGCCTCCGCTCATAGGGTTGACAGAGGCAACTAACGGCCTGTTAGTGGCTGGCACCATGCATGAATCGGGCATGGGAACGACACTGAATTTATCAAATTTGTGAGATTATGAATCTTTTACCGACCTAAACTTCTCACAGTCCAGTCCAGATCTTTAACTGGTCAGACTCAGAAGTGTCATAAACATAGTTATTGTTATGTTTACGATTATTGATGTGATTATGACTCAATGTATTGCTTGTCCCATAAGCGATAATGCACAATGAGATGTGTGGTTATAGAGAATAAAGGCACTGGGTTACCCTCCTGTTAGACGCAAATCAAAATAAAAGCATAATGCACTACAGTACACTATTTCAATAGAAACTCATATGAAAGCTGGCTGACTAGTTCATTATTCTCTTTATAAACAAAAAGAGGACACCCTGGAGGGACCTTCATTATCTGTGCTGAGAACATGAAGGCTGTAGAGCCATTTTTCTTATTCCAATTTCACCACAACATTCTATTTATTCCTTATTCCTTTTGAGTGTGTGTTCATTTGACTTCCTGCAGTGCTGGCTGACAGTCAGAGCATCCCGTGTTGGGATGGCCGGGGTTAAAGGCTCACGACGGACCATACGTTGTCCTCTGACCTGTCACTTTCTGCCTCACTCCGGTCACACCTTCGCCTGTCCAATCTCCCCCCCTAACAGATCTGTCTCTATAGGTGCGGCCATCCTGGCTGTCCATCACTGTGTGTGTGTGTGTGTGTGTGTGTGTGTCTCACTCTCACTCTCTGTGAGTGTGACCTCTCCCTCATGTCCCAAGGAGCCACTAAAGGCAGTGTGGTGGAACCGTTCCTGAGTTGGGTCACATTTGGCACAAGCCATTAAATCTGGTCAGTGGCAGGGTTGGGATGACCCAGGAGACTGACACACACACACACACACACACACACACACACACACACACACACACACACACAGGCAAATCCCTGAAGAAAATAGTCTTTGCATGTGTCAAACTATTGTCTACAGGGTTTAATTTTGACTCCTGTTTCTTTTAAGAGTCACATTTTACATCATTACAAATAAACAGAGAATTTGGATTTGGACTTCAAATGGTTTAAAGGAATCAGAATTAATACTTTCGAGTCAACCAATGACACACATTATATTTGCTTATTCATGGATCTTGAATATGGAGTCAAGATGGCGATGAATCTAACAAAAATAGAGATTTATTCATGTCTCGTGTCATGTCTAACTTTAGTGGACCATAACATATTAGGTATGGAATTAACCTGCAGGTGTTCTGGTTCAAGCTGAGACCAAACGGTTCTACAGTTGTCAGTTTTTTGTGACCTACGACAAAGTCCAAAATGTGGCCTACGAGCTTTGTTTTTAGCCTCTTGAGGCCCAACTAAGAGAAGTGAGGAGTCAGCAGTCAGTATAAAACAGAGCAGTCAAAAGCCAATCATTATAAAAGATCAATTTCCAGCCATGCTGGATTAAATGTACACTTCCCTGGTGTGTTTAGTTCTCAATAACAGACCTGTCAAAGCGAGGAAGAAAGAAGAAGCTGAGTGATTTCTGAGCAATTTAATTATAAAGACAGTGTTACATGATTCATTTCACTTTCAAAGACTTTTGAAGCACTTTGTTAAAAAAGGGGCTATTTTATTCTAAAAGTATCCCAGCACTTGATTTTTTTTAATACTGGTGTCCACTGTCAAACTGGTTCAAGCGGCACGAGGTCAACCTGACATTACCGTGTTTACGTCAAGCTGCCGGTGGCCGATGAGGCAAAACAAGAAAGGCGAGTCCAGAACTAAAACTCAACTCTTTGCCCATCCTTCAAACCAGCCACACAGGAGACATGTTGTCTTTAAAACAGCTGTGTGTCGGGATGAGGTGAGCCGCTGAGCATCCCACCGGACCTGCCTCCCCTCGGTTTGTTACCCCACCGCTTTTCTCTTTGAACCATCCCTTCACGTTCCAAGTTGTATTAAAATAAAACCTCAAAGACGTTAATGTGAAAAAGACAGAAACTTTCTAATCTCCTTCATAAACTTGGGTTGTATGTATTGAGGAAAGTGCTGCAGTGTTTGCTGCTTGTATTGACGTGTGTACAATTTGACACACCCAGTGGGAAACCGGTCCAATCGTTCCCACATATGTTACTTGTAATAACCACAGGAGGGCTGGCGTGAACACTTTCTCCCTGCTGACAGATGAAATCTGTAAAATCTGACTCCGATATGACACTGCACATTTAAACTACCCAATAAAAAGGGAAAACAGGCTTTTCTGAGCAATAAATGGTAAAAAAACAACAACATTATTCCATGTTAATACACTTAGCCATATGTAATGTATGTGGAAGACTGTATAACTATTATAAATGTTTAGTGAGACACCGTTCCTCATTTGGAAATCTAACCACTACTGAAAAGTGGTAGAAAAGGCTTCAAGTGATGCCGTGGTAATCCTTGGTTTAGTCTTTTCACTGTGATTTAGTGTTGACAGAGGCAGCATAGTGCCTTTTCCATTTGAATTCACTGTATCACTGTTTTGGTGCACACCCAAAGTGGTCCGACCCACCGCACAAATAATTTCCTCCACCCCCAAATGGTGGAAGGTGGACTTGGCTGTCTGTGCTACCCCAGCGTAGTGTCGCCAAAGCAAAGCAACGCCCCCCTGACACTCCCCCACTTGTCCACTGCACTTTGGTTGATTTGATTGGAAAATCTATATTATATATATCCCTAACCCTATTGTGAGGAGAAGATGTGACCAACCTGAGCCAGTGTCAGCCAGGTAGAGATCTCTGGCGTAGAGGACGGAGTCCAACATGGACTCGAACAGCAAGAAGTAACCCTGGAAAGACAGGACATAGACATTATTATTTTGAACAGCAGTTCATATCATCCGGTGTCTTTGACTTCATAACACAGGCCAAACATGCATGCAAGTAAAAGACGAGAGAATGCTGTACAATTCAATTATTTTTAATTCACTATCACTACGGTGGAAATCTGAATTAACCATGACTGTGAATCGAGTGATGTGCCCACGTGGTCTACCACCCGGCATCCATCGGTTTGACCCTGGGTTGACCTCATGTTCTGCTCCAGTAGACGGCACATTAACCGTGGTATTATTCCATTAATGCTGAAATTGAGTTTTGTCCACATCTTGTTGGCTTCGACCTGAGTGGCAGATACTGCTGACAAATGGGTTTTTTTTTTCCTACCAACCACCCCGTCCAACCAGCAGATCAACCAATCATATAAGCCCAAGCAGCAATGCTGGCTCCTACAATATGGTATTTGTGCGCATGACATTTGGGCGGGTTCCAACATATGGGAAGGCATATCTCCGTCTGGGATGAAGAGGCGGAGCAAAATCTGTACGTGCACACTTTACTGTAACTGATGACCCACATCAGTCCTTTCAAATCTGTGACTGGCTGCTGCAGGAACAAAAAAACAAAAAAAAAACATTGAGGCTTTCAGATCGTCATCTTTCAGATCTTCCCATCAACGATGAATTTGTCCTCATGTTCACTGCAGATCTATGGAGCCTCACATGCCTTGGTATGGATTTCTGGTGCAATCCTAAACTCAATTTGTGCTTCTGTGGTGATGCTGGGTAACTATACTGACATTCATCCATGAATAAATCACATTAATGCTTAATCTTCAGTTTACCCATGACCTCACAATGTTCATTAATCTGTACTTTGCACAGATTTACTGGTCAAGCATAGACAAAGGAGGGAGTGCTCAAGGAAGAAAAGGTTCTCAGTGGAGGAAGAGGATATACTCAAATATTACAAGTTGGAGTTTATTTTAATAGCTTGACCATAAGTTCTAATAGTTATGTTGACATGCTCACCAAACATCACAGAACATGCAAAACAGGTTTAGTGGAGCAACAAACATGAGCAGACAGTTTAGCACAATGACACCAAGTATGGCAAGTCAAAGACAGTTTAAGTCATCATCAAAAATTCAAGCCATGATGTAAGATTTACTTCCTGCAACCAAAAAAAAGCGATGGTCCAAACAATAATAAAAGTTATAAGAGCTGCAATTGCAACGATTACCCTCATCAACTAATATGTTGATAATTTACTGGATTAATTTATTTGATTTTAGTTGTTTGGTGCAGATAATGTTGATCACTGTTCCCCAAAGCTCAAGGCGACGTCCTCAAATGTTTTGTTCACAACCCGAAAATTCAGTTTACTCTCGTAGAGATGACGCGACTAGATGACAAAGAAACCAACAAATCTTCACATCTGAGAAGCTGAAAATCAGAGAATTGCTTAGTGACTCAAAACAATGAATCCACTAAAATAGCTGTATGGTGGGGTGGTCGGGAGCGTTGTTGGTATGTGCAGGCGCCCCGTGTATAGAGGCTACAGTCCTCACTGCAGTCGGCCCCGGCTCGAAATCCCGCATCAGACGGCCCTTTACCGCGTGTCATTCCCCCTCTCTCTGCTTCCTGTCTCTCTTCAACTGTCCTGTCCATTAAAGGCATAAAAAGCCAAAAATATACTTTAAAAAGAAAAAAAAATAGCTGCATGGTAGATAATTTAATAGTTGACAACAAGTCAATGAATCGACTAATCACTGGGTTACCCATGGAGCTGCTAAAAAACACAAGAAAGGTCTGGCTTTCCCTTTTAGAACTTTTTTTAATAAAAGTATCTCATTGCAAATCAAGAAATTAGTTTGTCAACAAATAATTACTAGTGCAATTAAGGTTATATTAATATTTGGGAAGTTTAATATTTAGGAATATCTGGGAAACGGCTCATTGCCGCTACACTAGAGAGCTCTAAGCAAGACGTAAGCAACTCTACAGTGACAGAACTGATGAAATTTGCAGTATGAATACATATACAAGTATTATGGGGGGAAAAAATAAGACAACAAAATTCTGTTTATTGAGTTGTCTGAGAATCTAACATATATACTTTGTCTTCAGAGGAGGGGAAAATGGACAAGGAGAGGTGAGAGCCAGGACAGAAGATAAAGGAGGGAGCTGGGATTGTGTGATGGAGAGAAAGTGGGGAGGAGGAGAAAGAGGAGCAGCGGGACAGGGTGTTATGGAGAGAACGCAGTGGCCAGCGGAATAGTAATTCACTGAGATAAGAGCCTTATTATTCAAATAAAGACAACCTTTTATTGAGGAGAGGAGAAGAGAGCAAGCAGCAGACAAACAGGGAAACAGCCCTGATTTATAACCCTGACTCCAAAATCGTCACCATCTCTGTCATGGGCCTGAGCTGATAATGATGACAGCGATGAAGCTGATATAACCGACTCATCCTCGACGAGGCGATAAAGGGAAACATCCTCTCTCTGTTTATCGACAGTGGACCGGTCTCGAACCACCAAAGTCAGGCTCGCGGATCATCTGCTGCTGACGGTTGTGGTCCAGCCCGATGTCCTTAGTGGTGCAGCGGGTCATTTTTAAAACCCTCACACGGAGTACACCGGCCTCGTAATTTAGATCCCAATTTCACGGGACACTGCTTCACTTGAAGGAAAGAGGATATGAGAGAGAGAGAGAGAGAGAGATGCCTGAAAGCAGAGTCACACCTTACTTTTATCATCAACAATGCTCCGGGATTACTGCCAACCCTGCTGCCTTCCATGTCCTCCTATCTGCCTGCTACCATCCCACCGATTTGTACATCCGCAATGTTGATCACCAAAAACGCAGCAACAACAAGAAAACTTCTTCTTCTTCTAACAATCTATCGGTGTACATGTTGTCATCCCTAAAAGTTTAATCAAACCGGACGATGTAGCAGCTCTGTTCTCAATTTTAGACGATCGATGCACAGCTACAGGAGGTGTCGACATGTTGTTTCAGTCACTACTATACGGTATAACAAGTAAAACAAAGGAGGATGTTAATGAGACAAAGGTTTCCTTCAGGACAGTCAGCGTTGATATTTTAATCATGAGAACACCGTGGTAAAACAGAACACCCCCCACAGTTTCAGAGAACATCAACATGGCAGTGAAGTTCATAAAAACAGGGATTTATTCATTTTGTATCGAGTCTAACTTTAGTGGATCATAACTTATCTGGCGTGGCGTCGGTTCAAGTTGAGACCGAATGTTTCTGTGCGGGTCACTTTTTGACAGAGAGCTGGTGATGCATCAAAACAAAAGGCTGAGCAATTTCTGATTCTGAGCCGTTTACTTTTGATGCCATCTTTCAGCTTTGGTTAAATATAAAAACAGTTTTACGTGGTTCATTACGTTTATGTGGTACAGATGTAACATCCCTTCATGTTTTTATCTCTGTTCGACCAGTTAAGTCTGTGATTTAAGTTGATTTTATTGGAAATTTCGAAGTTTTAATGTCCAGTCTGCTTGGTGAACAGTAAAATTGTCCATCTAAGACCAGTTTGGTGCAAGTTGTATAACTGTAGGCCTACAGTACAAGAGTGGTGAACATTGTTTTGAACATTCTTCATAAATCATTAATTTAGGATACATAAATAACAACATATTTAGCTTAGCTCAGCAGTACCTCTATACTGAATGTGTGGTAGTTGTTGAACAGTTGCGTAACATTCTCTTTTTTATCTTACTTACTACTCTAACTTTATCTTTATTCATTTGTGTTAAATCACAACACCGGACTGATTCCCAAACATTTTTGATTACATTTCCAATTTATGTCTTTACGCACGGCTCGGTGACGCGGACGAGGGCCGGAAATAGCTCTGTTTGACTGTCAGGCCAGTCAGGCTGGTGCAGCCAATGCTCTGCAGTATAGTCACTGTGCATTTCCATAAAATAGACTAATGAAAACCTAATGAGAATGGGCTGGAGCAGCTTATACACATTAACAAAATTAGCATATAAAACACATTCCCCTGAGCGGGTTTATCATGCACAGTCGCATACACTCCACACAAAGAAGAAAACACACTTTTACAGCTGTGTTACTTATGTCACGAATTTGAGCTTTTTCAATGAGTTGCCCTTAACTTTACACAAATGCTATCAAGCTTTAGAAAGTCTACAGAGGTTACTTTCGTAATTACTCCTCCAATGTTTTTATGTCTTTAGTTGCTGGAGGCAAAGTTGGAAAAAAAAAAGGCTCAGCGTGCTACAATTCACAAATTTTCATGTCCATCAACCCTTGGGATACCGCATGGCTGTCAATTATAGGTACCAAGAGGCGTTTTTGGTACAAAACCTGCATCAGCAGTTTACACTTTCCTCCGCCCTCCAGTACCTCCTCGCTCCTTCTGCACTCAACATACGTCTTCCTCAATTACTGCAGATCATCATCACTTCCAGTCCCAGGAGGGGCCCAAGACAAAATAAAAAGGAGCTGGGTTGTGCGTGCATGAACGTGCGTGGAAGTACTTCCACGCTTCACTGAACACTGAAGGCAACACCTCTACGTCAACAAGCCTCCTCTCTCCTCGACGCCATGAATCAGATGCCACCGCATTAGCATAAACACATCACACGCATCCGTGTAATGGATTGTGGTAACGCTCGGTGAGTGTACATTGTGCAGGGTTCCCAATATCAGCCTAATTTACATTTAAAGGCATGCAAATGAGAGATGGAAGCGAAAGATAGTGTAACAGCACAAGTAATTTGCAGTCTAGCTACAAGGTTATTAGAAACACCGCCTCTGAAATCAATGATAAGGACCTGGTGTTTTTGGAAGATGTTACGATAATTTACACAGCCAGTGAAACATTTCAATTAAGTATGCAAATGATCTTAAGACATGACAGAGTTTTAGGAAAATGGCTTATTTCACTTTGGGCAAGGTGTCAGACTCAATGTGGTTTTAAGGAATGTGCATGTAGACATTATATTTACCTTTCGTCCAGTTATTACCTCCTGCAACATACACATCAATCCAGTGTGCGACGTATGTCGATGTGTGTCTAATTTTGTCTCAATTTGCACCAAACAAGAATCTTATTCACGTCCACTCCTGTCATTGCATTGGCTTTACGGTCCAAGCAAACACGATTCATCTAAAATTCACCACGTGTTCAGTCTGAACACAAAAGCTCTCCACAGAAAGACTTCTTTAAAAAATAACTTAGCGCACTTTCCTGTGGAAATACGTTTTTTTCTGACCTGTGGTGCTTGAACTTTTCCATTGCTGCAGTGATCCTCTTGTTTACTCCACAACCCCCTGAAGTCATCGCTTAGCGTGGCTACGTGTGCAACAAAATTTGCTTCTGTCAGAAGTTAAACAGACTATAAACTTCTTTAAGTTTTCGGATGTTTGATAAAGGCACACATCATCTCCCAAGTACTGCTGCTTTTTGGATTTTGAGAAAGGCACCTTTACGTAGAGACTCGTTTGGTTTTCAGGTCAAAGTCAGCAGCATAAAGTAAAACAACGTTTGCCTTTGTGTGCCTTTGCATTCGAGAAATAAAAAGTTACAGCTTTGAATTCACACACACACACACACACACCATAAAAATCCTAATATACTTGTATTCGGCGATGTCCAAGCATTCACAGGCGGTTATTAAATTCATCACTTTGGAGGGAACAAGGAGGCCATTTCTCTCCACAAAAACAATGTCAACTGAGCGATGCAGGATTATGGTTTGGAGTTTATGAGGATGTCTGTCTGAGGGATACATCAGGTGCTCGGGTTCATTTTCTGGATGCAGCAGTGTTAATCAAACCAGAGTGCGGTTATCACTTTCCTTCCAATGTTTTGACCAGATGATAAAATGCAACATGGCAATTTAGATACATACTGTGGGTCTTCATATACCAGCCTGCTCATAGTAAATGGCTGCCTATATGGACATGTGCCTTTGTTTCATTGGGCGCACTGGGAGAAAAAATAAAAGCATAAAAGGGGTGCTGTACTGACATGAGATCTGTCTCTGACACATTTTTGAAAAAATGACCCTTTGTGATCTGAGACATGGATGACTGATTACTACTGCTTACAAGATACTTTACAAACCAGACTCTGGTAGGAAGAATCATGTTTTTATGTGTTAAGTATGAAATTTGGATCAAAATCTTTAAATAAAAATCACTAAGCACTGAAACTGACGAGCCTGTGCAGGTGAAGATTTTAATTTAAGAATCCTGACAATACGTTACTCAGATTAAAAATGTATGGTAGCAATACCAGGTGCAAAACACGGACTGTGCTTCAGCCATTCCTTGCGTTGTGTTTTCTTTTACTAAAAATGTAATATCAGCAGTTTATTTGACTTTTCTTTCTAATTTTCTACCTTGTTTCACTTGACTAGATGTTTTGAGCTGTGTTTGTTACATGAGGACATAATGAGCAACAATGGTTGGCATGTTATTGCAGCGGGAAACAATAACTTTCTGTTGTCAAGACATTAAATCTGGTTGAAAATCGTGTCAAGCGTTGCTTCTTTAAAAGAATCCGGATAATTTTAGTGAAAGAAAATACATTTTTTTAATACAATGCATCTGCGACAACAGTACAGCGACAAAAACCTGCATAGGGATGGGTGAGACACAGGAGACAAAGCTGGCTAAAAAGCACTTCCTGAAGGTCTTGTGAAAGTAAGTCCAGCCAATAAATCCTCATTAGAACATGGAAACACCTGCAGCACCGTCACTGTGTATGCGAGTGTGTGTGTGTGTGTGTGTGACTGACAGTCAGTCAGACTGAAGGACAGGATGACTGATGACTACCACCCTCTTCTTGGGCAGGTGAGGCTCCCAGCACTGATAATGAGGCTAAAGAGGAAGGGGCTTCACATCTCTACCGCACACTATGCTTTGTGTTTGTGTGTGCGTGCCAGTGATACTTGTTTTGTAGTCAAACTATGTTCACCTCAAGGTAAAATATAACGGCACAAAGAAAACCTCCACAGCAGAGAAGTTACACGGAGCTCTTGGACCCTTTTCAGTGTTTCTTTCACATTTTAAAGAAACAGACCGAACACACTGTTGCTGAAGAGCAGTTTGACATTCTGGGAGAGTTTCTCCAAGGTGAATAACCACATACTTCAATAAGCGCACTATTCTGGGACATTGGCCTTCGCTTATGTACACAAACCGTTATCAAGAAGACGATATACGATGCAGCTTTGGCGTCCGTGGTGAAAGACTACATATTTCTTTGAGGAGAAGAAAACACTTAGTTTCTATCATAGCTTTCAGTTTGTGTTCAACGCGCCTCATGAGTCATTTTGTAATGAAGAATTGTGAAGGTAATTTCACACGGGACCAAGTCCAGATTCAGGTTTGTTGCTCGAGTTGTTTGGCAAGGCGACTTATGAGGGCTACGTTGGCATTTTTTAACCATGTGATATTTTCCAATACAAGAATGTCTTAGAGACAAGTCTACAAGGAGCAGGAAAGGACAGGACTAGGAAGAGACAACAAGTTTGTACAACTCGCAGCTGAAACGGAGAAACTGTTCATTCAAAATGTGGCTACGAGTGCCTCGACCCAGTTTAACGTTTCATGATATGGGCAAAAGAGAAAAGTCGGGCAACTTCAGACACAAAGCTTTTTGTTGGTGGTACAAATGAAAAGTAACTTTGTCTAGTGAGTGATTTAGATTTTAATATTCAGATGACCTTCCTCATTTATGATACCTGTTCCTATTGGTGTAGAAATCCATCTTGGGGTTTTGTCTTTTCTGATTTCTGCTGAAACAACACTTGTAAAAAGTGAGGAACTTGAAGTGCAACAAACATCAGATGCATTAGACAGCTTCACATCATTTGACACGTGTCAATCAAAGTCCACAGGACACCCTGTAGATAGAAGCAGTAGTCAAGGCACAACAGCTGGAATGGGCCGATCCACTCAAAGTTGGTATTTTCCAGGAAAGTTGAAAATGGTGTTGATGAGTTAACAATCAACTCTCTACGATACCCATAAAGACATTTTAACGGCTCGGTACAGTTTATAGAAGTACAATGCAAAGTAAATCATAGTTGGCTGATTGCGTCTTTAAATTTAATTAAAATGCAAACCAATGGACAAGTTATTGTCTTAATCTTGACTTGAGTATCTTGAGTATTACGTAAGAAAAGTTTGTTAAAGCCAACTCTCCTCTCACGGTCTACTCTCATATCTGATGCCATTAGACACCATCGAGCTAGCAGGCCCATCACCTGTGATTGATCTCTGAGTGACAATCTTTATTTAGCCTCTGGGGTGCTCAGCTCTCCTCCTCCTCCTCCCCGTCAGCCCCCCTCCGGTCTCTTATCTGCTCTGGACTGTTTGTTTTTCCTTGTGCTGAGAAAGAGGACCGATCAATGTCATGAGTTATGAAATGACAGTGGCGCCGCTGAAGGCAGTCTCTCAAAACAGTGCCACAGCAGACAGACTCTCATTTGCCCTCCTTCTCCACCACCACAGATACACCACATTCATCACCCATCTCTGTCCATTAGCCGTGTAACCACTGTCCGTCTGCTCGGCCCAACAACTCTGACAGCTGGACTTCAGTGATATAATCCTTAATAGTCAGGTAAGGGACTTATTACTTCAAGGTAAAAGCTACAGTTTGCTGGTTAATGGATAAAGTCATACTCTACTTTTATTTAAACTTTATAATCATGTCTGACATCTCTTGTTTACGATACTATTTCTTTTGGTTATGATGACATTTTACAAACAAATAACTGCTCCAATAAAAAAAAAAATGTGAGTAATGTAGAAGTCAATACGTAATTACATAATGATATAAAACTTCTACTGTTATGCAGAATCTGTAAAGATGCCAAGAACAATCAATTAAGTTCATTTAAAAAATGAGTTGCAGGAAAGTCTACTTCTCTATAAATTCAACCCAAAGGAACTGCTAGTCTGGAATATAATCTGTATAACTATAGTTTCATTAGTGTTTAATCACTTGAAAATCTGAATGGTGATGTTTTACAGACAAACGCTGGGTGTAGATAGAACCTTCAGCATGTTTCATGGCCATCACAGCTTCTCCTTCATGCCAGGAATGAGAGGTAAGGTGGTTTGCAATGAACAACTATGCCTAGATGCTACTAAATTCTACACATTAGTCCAAAAGTTAAAAACTGATATGCTTTCCAACAACCAAGATGTACAAAGATGTTCAATTGGAATAGGACATCTGAGATGGAGGACTTCTGTAATGAGTCTAAGCAAGAAGTGCCCCCCCCTTCTTCCAATTTTTATCCTCTGTGCTGGACATGATAATTATATTCTTTCGAAAATAGTCAGGTTTTTTTCCAAATGTTAAAGAGTATTCCTTCAACGCTGGATAAAGATTTTGTCATCACTTATAAACTACAAGTTAGGCAAAGTGTGTTTAGATGTAATAATAGTGTCAGTGGTATCTGAAAACATACGTTTAACTACTTTGGTGGACAATTCAAGTCATTACAATATTAAAAAGGTACCCTGTGGAGTTTTTGACCACTAGTAGTGCTATAGAGCAATGTTTTTTTATTGAATGCCTTCCACTCGATATTTCAAAGGCCAGAGAACAACATTCTCAATCACAACACACGTGATGATAAATTACTGTTAGTTCTTGGAGTGATGCTTTTCTTTTCCACAGTAAAACCCAAAGCTCTCTGTCTTGATCTGTAGGGCTATTAATTCTACACATTTCAGATTAATTACACTGTTCAGTGACAGCAGAGTCACCAGACTGTTACTCTGACTGCAGTGTGACTGTGTGGAAGAGCTCAGTTAGTTCTGGTCTTCAAATAGAGTTTTTCTCTTCGTCTCTTTCCTTTTTATATCAGTCAGTCCTGTATGCCTACAAACCAGAGCATGCAGTTTCTCTGCACAGACAAAATGCTGGATGCTAATCTATTATTAGTGACAGAATTCCCTCCTGTGCATCCCTGCCATTGCTTTGACCCAATTTGGCCAGTCTCTGTTGGAGGGCTTAGCAAGCTTCCAATCTGTATGTGTGCTCTGTTAGGTGACACCAGAGGCATGCGTTAAAGCTATGTCAGTCCGAGATACCAAACCCTGATCAAAGTCACAAAAACACAACATTTTGATGTTGTTTGGCCTCTATTACATGTTATATTTACACCACTGAAACAGGGTGTTTGGGTATAATGCATGGAGGAACTGTACAAACCGAGTGGGACTAAGCACGGTTTAATACGTCAAGATCCAAGAAAGTTGGAGGCAGCAAACAGTCCAAGGGCAATTTTGTCAGAAATACAACAGAGGAGATAATGGTGTATCACCATATCAAACAAACTCACATTAATGTAATAATAGCCTTTTTTTGCAGGAACAGTAAACAATAAAGACTAATATAGACAAATATTTACAGAATCTAAATACACTGAATAGTTACAGAAAACATGTGGGGAGGGAAACAAAGGGTTTCTCTGAGCACCAACAAGAGAGGTTAAATCATACTTTTGTATAATTAAATTAGAGATTATTAATGAAAAGATGTTGTAATTTAAGGTTATTTCAGAGAGTCAATGGGCAACAATGTTGCCTTCCCACATGGGAATTACCCATCCTGCACTCAATTTAGAAAAAAATGAGCATTTTCTAAAATATTAAGGGGATTTATTTTGAAAAATGTATAAATTCAGTGATGTGGAAAATTCCGTAAAATGAAGGTAAAATATGACTTGCACCTGTGATTTATATGAGATACTCTGAGAAAAGAAAAAAGCCTTCTAAAGAAAGAAAAAAGAGTGATGACATCTCCAGAATATCTCTCAAATAATAAGACACTACCTGGCTATAAGACAAAGCCATTAAAGTTTAATACAGTCTAAAGCCATTTACACTGCGCAGGAAAGTCTCCTCCCGTGACAACTGTCATTTTTCCATTTTATACAGGCAGATCGGAGGGCAGCTTCTGAAGTTGTACTCTGAGAAATGTCTGCCATCACTGGCGAGATGAGAAGTGACTGGAGAATTCTTAGATTTATTAACACTCTGTGAGCTGGTGTCATCTGAGATTACGCCCCCTATCCTTCACCGTTCCACCGGCATGTCAACCGCCGAATTTCAATTTCCCCGGTAAGAGGATGGGAAGGCTCTGGCTGGCGACCCCTGCTCGTGACCCTGGGGTTTCACGATGGATGGGGGAGGTGGGAGGGGGGACAGATACAGGATGCTCATGAATTAGGGATGACTTCAGCGGTGCGTTCAACTTTGGCCGTCCTGGCTGTATCGCCGCGGAGGATCTCGCTGATAAATGGGCATCAAGGGGAAGGAAGACTGCTCTTTTTCTGGTTAGGTATTCAGAGAAGCTCATGGTCGAGTTTAGCCCCATTTAAGCCATGTTTAAAACATGTATCACTGATGTTGGCACCTTGGATTCTGCGCACTCATTGGCTGGTAAAGGACCCGTGTAAGATTAAGCTGAGCATCTACATTTTGGGTATTTGCATGTATGTTTTAGGATTCTGTGAGATGGAAGATATGCTTATAACACACGTGAAAGCAAACCTATCATATTTTAATTCCCAAAAGCTCTTCTCAAAGTATGAAGGAGCCAGTACAAGTTCTCCTAACTTCTGTTTTTTGGAGGATCCTCAGTCAACACTGCCGTTTTAAGTTGTCTTTGACTTAATGTAACTGACTTCAACTGAGTTGCATCAGGAAAATGAAAAAGGTTCGCCTCGATTCAAAGGCTATTTCAAGACAGATCTTGAATTCTGTAGAGTTATTATCAATGTGTTTACCTTTTTTTGTGTAGAACTTGTTTCTGTTTTACAGTACATAGCTCCTTTGTTATAAAAGTTAAACCTTCTAATATTTTGACTTGTCAAACACAGGTGTTTAATGATGGTTGCATTCTTTTTAGGTGTTCGTTGTTGGTGCTCTAATTGGGCTCACTTGTTTGGCTGCCATGGCTTCGTTACCTCTCACACGTGTGTTGTTCTTGCTATCTTCTGTGGGTGTCGAGGCCTTAGCTATTTGATCACACACCTCCTCTTCCAAACCAGCCCCATTCATTCATCTACCTGTGCCGTTTCAATCCTACCCACTTAATACCCCAACGATATCATAAAAAGCCGTAAGGTGATTAACGACAGGGAGGTGGTTTGTCCCACCAGAGCTGTCCACAGCAGTCAAGCCAGAAATGTGTTTAATCAAGCGACCACACGAGATCTCCAAATGCTACACGGACCAGATGAGCTGTTATGAAGATGACTGAATATACTGATCTATCTGAGATCTGCTACAGTATGTACAGTGTATGTGTGTAAATATGTACTGACCATCCATTCAGAGATGATGATGTCCACCTTCTCCACAGGGAGCTTGATGTCTTCTATGCGGCCTTTGATCAGAGTGATCTTGTCCTCCAGCTGGTTGGACCTGGAGCCAGAGGTTTTAGAGAAATGACTCAGTACTCAAGTGGTTCAAGAGCAGGCATTGCAATCACTGCAAATCCCAGTTATGTCAATTCAATTCTGTCATATTAAAGGAGAGATAACTGATTTTTTGGCCACTTGGTGGCAGAAGAACGACCTGTAAACACAACACTGACAACCTTATAAAGTTGATATGGCGAATTTACAGACTAAATACGCTCAAGCTTCAGGTCTCCTGCACATGTTAAGCCTAATATGCACTCTCCTTTTAGCTCTGGTCCGATCTCTACTAGCACCTAAGGGAAATATATGATTGTTTAGCTCTTAAATTGTCTAATTACTAAATTTAGCATGGCAGTAGCTCACTCCATGGGGACCCTGGTTAGGAACCAGAGGGGTGGTCTGGTCTAAATCCAGCACAGAACAGTCATTATGGAGAGTGGACCAGTAGCTGGAGAGGTGCCAGGTCACCTCCTGGATACTGGCATGGTGCCTTTAGCAAAGCACTGACCCACCCCAACTGTTCGGGGTGGTCAGATGACTCTGACTCTTCATATATTCACGTACGGGCCCCTCGTGTGTATTTCAGGCCTGTCTAGCATGTCCAAACCATTCCATGAAGTGACTGCATGGAGCACACCAGGTTTGACTGATATTAGCTGATTCATTGAATCAGGCATGTCTTGATTGGTTGGTTGGACCTGCAGCCACAGACACACATTTCTATTCACCAGCTGGTCACAGCCTTTGTCTATCTGTCGCTTGGTGCTGGGCAGGTAATGTATAGTGGTAGTTTTTATATATATATATATAAATAGGTTTTTGTAAGAAAAAGAGCTACTAGAAGTGGAGGTTGATAAGAGAGACCCAAAACACTAAAGTTATGGTCAGCAAAAACCAAAACAATAAGCTAAAAACAGAGTTAAGCCATGGTTTTTCTGTTTTTCACATTACTTGACCTCTTGTTAATATAGAAAAAGTGATGATGGGCCTTTCTTTAAGTCACTCAGTCGCACACAACTGGTGCATAGATATATAATAGATATATATTTTCTCATTTTCTTTCAAAATGGTCAAGATCTGGAATTGACCATATTTTTTTTCCAGGTATATTTCCAGTCTTCCCCAGCTTTAATTGTGAAACAGCGTGAAACAGGAGGAAACTGAGTGTGGGCCTGCAGAGGTGTCGGCCTCAGGTACTGTAAGATCAGTGCTGCTGTTTAAATGATCCTTCCTCTCAGACCGGCCAGTCCGGGTATCAATCTCTGTGAATATTCCATTATCATGACAGCTAATGTTACCGAGGACAGAACAATTACTCACAGCGGCCCAGAGTGCATTTCTGTGGCAGCGATCCTTATCTTGAACTGTCTTTCCCCCTCTCTGCTGCTCTGCTATCACCTCCTCCCAGAATCCAACACACACACCCCTCTTACCCCACCTCCTCCACCTTTCACAAGAGGGAAACACTGTAATCTCATTATTGGGGTAATTTAGAGGACAATGTCAGGACTCTGGGGAGAGAGTCAGTATCTGTGTGGCTTTGTAGGTGTGTGTGTGTGTGTGTGTGTGTGAGAGAAAGGGGGGAAAAAAAACCTGAACGTTTCATCAGTGGAAACCAGTGTTTGCAGATAATTGCTGTCTTTTGATGGTCAATCGACATCTGTGTCATACAAATACAGATTATTTTCTCCATAATTTTTGTTTGTTTGTTTGTTTCAGGGGATCAGGCAACGTTAAAGAAGAAATGTTTAAGATACGAGCAGAATTACAGCTCATTCAGCGTTCATGCATTTGTAGATGAACTGTGTTTAACGGTTTTCTGAAGTGTTCCTGACCCCGTGTAGTAATCTCTTTCATACGATCATGGTGGGAGATCGAACGTCACGGGCACTCAGTGCTGATTTTCCATTTCTCTTAAATCATATTATGAATTGTAGACAATTCTTACAGTTGTGCCTTGAGAAAAGTTCTAGGACAAAGTGGTAAACCTCAACCTAACTTTACTGGAGAATGTTTGTTTTGAGGACGCCCCTTTTTCTTTTTTTAAAGATATTTTTTTGGGGCTTCTTGTTCTTCGACTGGGTTGAAAAGGATTTGTGAATCACTGCATTCTGTTTGTATTTTACATTTTACACAGTCCAGTGTCCTCATTTTGTTTTGGAATCGGTATGGTATGCTCTGTGTTGTAATACCACTTACTCCTCGAGGGGTGATAGTGAATCACTGTAGTGTTCAGTCTGTGCTCAGTCCAACATTGAGGATGAAGAAGTAGTGAACGGCAGAACGAGGAACAGAGCTGCTGTTGAGGCCTGAGACGGCTGCAGGTGAAGAGTGCGAGCTTCTTGAAACACACCAGTACAAAAACTTTAATTTCAATCATGTTTGTGGGATAATGGAAGAACAAACTTCAACGTGTGTTACTGACAAAACGTTGATCAGAATTCCTCCACCGAAGTATCGGCTGATAAACATCCACAAACCGATCTAACTATCTTTAGTTCATCTCACAATTAAAAGTTAAAATCCGCTCAGCTTTGTAAAATATATTTTTTTTTCCACCTTGTTGTCACAATTCAAAGCCTTCTATTGGATAATCCATCAATTCCAGCCATTAAAAAAAACAAAAAAAAACGTATTTAGACATTATCCATTAAGGAAGCGACTGTGAAGGAAGGAAGTCACATCTAGATTTTCATTTAAACTTTGCCGACGTGGAGACAGGAGATGGATGCTCCTGCCTAACCAACAGGAGCCACTTTAATTACAATCCTGATATTAACATCAAGAGGAAGTGATGGACACACAAAGACCGGCCGCATGCGCGCAGGAAGAAAAGCTTTAAAATCACAACCCAAGCAAAGAAGCCGAGTGCTGTGCGTCCGTTTCTGTATGTATACGTGTGTGTGCGTACATGTTTAAGTGTGTATAGGGGCTTACACGTCTTTCTTTAGTTGAATCTTCACCGCTGGCGAACCTGCGACACAGCTTGCATGCCAAAAACACACTCCAACAGCGAGTCAGTGGGCTGTAAAATTAAAACGTCGCTTTCCTTCAGCAGACCCTGTTGTTTTGCTTATACGACACTCTCTTACATAACGGTAATAATGGCAGTCATAATGGCCCCTAACTCAAAAAAATGCATTTTAGAGGCTCGGGGTGTGATGGAGGAAGTGGCTGCAGGTAGATGGAGGGACGGTGGAGGCTCTGGTGGAGGTAAATGACTCCACTGTGGCGAAGGAGCTGCTGGTAAACTGGAAACTCAGCAGCACCTGAAAATGGACTGCGGACTGAATTAAAAGGTACCAGCAGGGGGTCATCTACATGTTTGGTTTTGTTGGTGTGTGTGTGTGTGTGTGTGTGTGTGTGACTGCGGACCTTGGAGCTGAAGCTACTGCAGGGGAAGAAGAGGCGAGGGGTGAATGAGTCAGAGCGCTGGTGTAAATTACGTGCATTACGGCCACGCGACTGACAGCAACTCTATTGAAGTCAACCAGCTGCAACAAATAAAAGGTGGCTGGAGGTCACAGAGACCTCTATACTCCGCACAATCCTCTGCAGCAAACGCAGGGAATACTGTCTCTCACCTGACTATGTCCATGGCCTGATAGATGATTTCTGATTGGTCGACTGCTATGACCTTCTTGGCCCCCGATCTGGCGGCGAACATGGACAGTATGCCGGTCCCGCAGCCCACGTCGAGCACGACCTGCAGGGTCGAGAGATGAAGCGGTGGGAGGGCGGCTTTGAAAAAAATGAATTCTTCACAAATCATTGGTTTTTATAGTTCAAGAGAAGGTTTATGAAAAAAAGTTTGTTAACAAACGAGAAGAAAAATAGCTTTTGACCAAAGGATCAGATAGGAAGAGTTTAGTGGGTGTAGTTTCAGGAGGAGCTGCAACACTGTAAAAAAAAAGAAATATACCAACTTTTTTCTATATCTTCCATCTATAGTCAGCCTTTACTGACCAACAGAAAGAGGTTTTGTTACGTCATCCATGTAGTATAGATAGAAGGAGGATAGCTTTGGTCGAATAATATAAGTTTTGAGACAAGGGTAGACGATAAACTGCACGGACGTCAGTGTCAGCTGACCATCAAACTGGATTATGCTGATTTCCATCTATCTAAAATGGTGAAATGGGTTTGATGAGGCTAGTATGCTGTGTGGAAACATGTAGGACAGCCTTGTTATTGATAGTTTACAAACTGAGGTAGACATAAACAGGAGAGTCGAGGCTCAGAGCCACAAACAGTTCACGTACATGATGAATACATGACTGTGTAAACATAGATTTTCATTTCGGGTCCTAAATGTACCTCCATCAACCTCCTGAAGAAACATTTTTTGGGCAGTGATGATGTTTTACAGTACGTGCTCCATAAAGTCAAAGCATTACATTTCAGCCACGGATCATCACATCTTATGAGCTCCTTTGAGTCGAAGTGTTTTAACAGTAGACTGCATCCATGCGATGTTTCTAAAGTTTCTAAAGTTGTGTTATAATAAACTGGAATTACATTCTCGTGTTACTTTGTTGGAAAATCAAAACAAGTAGGTTAAAAATGGTTGCACATTGGAGATTGTACGTCTAAAACTACCAAGAGATCTCCGGCTGCTTTGGCTTCCACGTCTGTACGAACATCTGAAGTCCAGATGGTGTGTATGTTCGTCCATCCTTCCACACCTTCACTGATCAGACTGCTTCTTTTTCACTCCAGCTATTATAATTTTTATCCTCTCTATTTCAGGTTCCCATAGGTTACACTTAATTTGTTCGTCTTCGCCTCCGACTGGAGGCACAGCTGCGATGACTCTATATGTGTAACGCCGGGTTTTTATGTGCGTCTCTATTTAAGATAACTTCCCTGGAAGCGTCCCGCTGCCTTTACGGCTTCACACCTCTGACTCGACACTAACGCTCCTTCCTTCCTATCATCTTAACAAGAAGATCCCGTTTTGTTCTCCATCTACGGCTTCCTGTAGAAGGTGACACGTCGCCTCTTCTGCCTCTGACAGGGATAATGTACGTTCCCATCAACGCAGCCTGCCTCCCTCCTCTGCAGCCTCATCCCAGCACTAACCAGCAGTCGCCCATATAATGGATGGTCATGATACAGGCCGCTGCTTCCTGCAACTAAAGGCAATGGAAAAGAGATTTCTTTTTTTTTTTTTTTGGGTGGGGGTTGTTATGGGCTTGGTGGTGGATTGCATGTGTCTGTTATCAGCACGCTGCAGTCGACATTTGCGGCGCTAATAAAAACCACACTGTGTTTTATATCAGACACCATCACCTTGTTAATTGTCCATCCTGCAAAACGCACGTGTCTATTTCTGTTAATGGGCTCGACTGTACATTAAAGCAGCCGCCGCCCTGCGCGTACTGTATGCGTACGTCAATAAACACACATCAGTTTGCCTCACCTTGTCTTTGAACGCCTCTGGGTTGCGGTACATGAAGTCGCGGTAACTCTCCGTGCGCACTTTGTCCTGTGGAGAGAATATTCAAAAAAATGAACAACCATACACGACAACACCAGAGTGAAAGAGTTCAAAAAATAACCAGAAATCACATAAATTATTCAAATAAGGCCCCTCGGGCCTCTCGGGGGTTGAGGTAAGGGTTAATAAATCTAACCTCCGGATGATTTGTGCTTCACGACTTCTTGTATTACAATGCTTATGCTGTAAGGTGAATCCAACACCGGCCTTATCACGCCTCCGTTGGGGAAAAACAAATCTCGAGAGCGTGCCATGTAAAGCTTTTTTCCACACAGGTGCAGATAACAGCAGATCAAAACAGACTGCAGAGACGGGGGGTGGGGTGAGAGGGGGTTCTTACAGTTTTCAGAGCAAATCTACGGGATAAATACAACCGAGAGAGACCCTGATATTTTTCTAGCGGAGGTCAGGTCAGGACCTGCTAATTAACCTGCCAGTCAAATGTGCCCACAAACCCCCAGCACCCCGCCTCCGGAGGAAAAGCTTCAGTAATATGTGTTACTGCGACGTACAGTGGGAGGTTGGACGTTTGATTTAATACATGGTTTAAACAGAATCTGGATTTTTTTTCAAGATGTTTTACACACAAAAGTAAGTTTTCCACTAGAAGATCATTACAGCAACGTGACGATGATGAGCAGAGAGTCATTCAGTATTAAGCCCTGATATTTGTGTCATTCAGCTGTGACACAGTCGTAAAGGGGAAACACAAGTTTACTCTATATCGCAGCAGAGCAACAACAAAACCCAACAGCAGCAGCCAACGCTCTGGGCAGAGAAAGAAAGGAGAAAGTAACATTTGCCAAATTTACACAGAGGTCCAAATAACAAAGAATATTTGAATGCTTCAAACATTTTTATAATGTTTCTAACTAAACAACATTTATAGTTTCTTTGGTCTTGGAGATTGGAGACTTCTTTACCGTATTGCAGGTCAGGGACATAATGATGAAGAAGACCATGACTTTAGATAATAGTCACATGATTTGGCCAACTGAGACTGCTTTGACTAAACTCAGTCGTTTGGACTTTGTGTCCCATCACTTACATTGTACATACTACCATATGAATACTGTTTTGAAGATGAGCTTAAAATGTCCATTAAAGCAACACTGGGTGACTGTTCTACCATAAAGAAACAGATTTTAAAACATTTTGATGCCACGCTGACTGCTTGTTGACCTGCAGGCTTGTTCATGCACTGTTTAACTTTGTGCTCCGGGTACGATCTCCCGTGTGTAGCACTTTACGGCACACACCGCCAACTGTTTCACTGATTTTAGTAAATCTACATCATATTTTAAGGCTTCAAACTCTGTGATTTACAGAGTTTGGGGATGGACAATGAAGTAAACTGCTTCTTACTGTAGCTGCCGTTAGCTTATGCTACCTGAGTTTGTCAGATGGGCTGTGTTTGTACCACGGATGTTTGTTTTTTTTTTTTTGGACCAACGGAAAGAAGAAGAAGAAGAAGAAGAAGAAGAAGAAGAAGAAGAAGAAGAAGTTTTCAGGTCTGTGAATGCTGGGGAGCGGGAGCTGGTGTCGTGCCAGAACCCGAGTTGTGGGCAACGTAACCAGGCTCAGCAGCCAGGAGTAAATTTGGGGTTGGCGAGAGCCTCAAAGACAGATGCCGAGCTGGGCTTCTTGCTGTTGGACTAGTTTTGTTGTCCTTGCTTGATGTTTGGCTGTTCGCAAAGTTGTCGACTCGCTGGTTTGTGATCAAATGCACGTGTAGAGCTGAACATATTTACCACAGTGCGATTGAAAAGTGGAACTGTGGGTGCTAAATTGCAATAATTTCCACCTAATGTTGCTCTCAGACAACGTTCTTTAGAAGAAGACTTTAATTAAACACTGATTGGCCATAATCCATTTTTATTAAGTCATTAATAATTTTGTCAACGACAAAGCAAAAGTTGATTCATTTTAAAGAAGCATGATGTATATCGGACTCCCCTCTCTCATGAACACACGGCGTGCGTCAGAGGTGATGCGCTCGACGCCGACCTGTGAGAAGAGTTTGACCACGTTCCACCGCAAAGCTCCTCGGTCACGTGCTCCCGGCCTGCTCCCTCCCGAGGCTCTGATGGAGTTTACAGCCTGACGCACGCACACCACGCAAAACTTAACGGCGCTTAGCACCAATCAGGACGGCCGACAGGAATATGTCTAAGCACTGCGGTAAGTAGAACGGGAAGGGAGGAGACAGAGCTGAACACACACACACACACACACACACACACACACACTCAATCCCCTCGGCTTGCTGGCACTTTTAGCGCTTCAGCAGTGTAAAAATTAATTTCCATGTTTCGAGCATTCACCGCGCATGCCGGCGTCTCGCATGAGAGCTCAGCGCTTATTGCTGATTTGTCACTTTTGAGAAAGTGTCTTGTCCTCAGTATCAACGTGTGCATAAAGATGATCGCTTTCATCTACGTGCTACATCGAAACCTTTCAGCCAAGACGCGCGCTGATGAGCACACTTTTTGCTCTGCAGAGACTGCTCACAAAAGTGTAAAGAGACCTGGTCAGTGTGTGTGTGTCCTCTGTGTGTGTGTTTGCATAACTCAGACCTTCAGCATCTCCTCGTGGATGCCATAATGGCCGTAGGAGCTGAAGTAGGCCTCGTCCTCGTCCTCTCGGAGCTCGGCCACGGCGCCCAGTTGACCGGGCTTGCTGGTTTCTGCGTTCAGCACCAGACCCTGAGCCAGCAGCCTTGAAAAGGAAGACCGAGTGAGATCTGAATTTAACTTGTCATATTAGGCTGCGAGACAAAAACGCAGCGACCGGAGAGCAGAAAAGCACACACAACCTTCATGCAGGACGTAGCAGTAAATGGAGGAGATGGGAGGCATCCATCTTTTTAACTCTCTCCCACCCCACCCCCCCTCCACCTCACTCTTTCTGTAATTTTCCCTTATTGCCCCCTCCCCTACCTCCCCTCCTCACTTTAACCTCCATGCTGCAGTGGAATTTTCCCTTCCCTTCCCTTTTTTTTTATTTTTTTTATCTTTCCCCTTCCTCCAAACTTCTTCCACAAGGTACCCGAGTTGATGCTTCTGCTATACTGGGTTCACTGTGTCCCCCTACTGGCTGCAGGAGGGTAGTGCAGCAGTAAAGCGGCACACTGAGCACACTGAAAAGAACATGAAAAGAAAAAACAAGACTGACGAGAAATCAACAATTAGAACCTCAACACACGTAGATTATATATTAAGCTGACTTGAGTTTGTGCAGGTCGTCCATGGCTCTGGCCAGCGCCTCCTCTGAAAGACGGGCCCTCTCCTCTGCGGCCTGCGCCCTCTGCAGGAGTGCATCATGGGACCCGGCCCCGGACGACTGGCATGTCGGCCGACTGGAGCCTTCGCAGCCGCAGAGCTCCTCAGGGTCTGCCAACACAGAGAAGGGGAGACGGACAGAGATATAAAAACATGCAGGCTGAACATGAAGACTTGCTGTTATTAGGGGGGGTGTATAGATTTTTGTCTTTTTGTTTTCATGCACTGCATGTTTTCTGGATTTTAGACAGCTGCTCCCACGTGCATGAAAGGGATTGAATGAAGTGAAGTGAACTGACCTGAGGTGCAGAGAACTGAAGTGAGCAGATACGAAATCAGACTCAATTTATCTCGATCATTTTTTTAAGATTTAAGATTTTTCCTCTCAGAATTCTTTTTTATCTTTAAGCACTTACCCACAAGGTGTCCAGTGCGGTTTAACAAAACATCATCACAGATTTTCAGCAGATAAAATGCAGCACAAGCCCAAATGTCAGTTACAAACATCATCAGACATCAGGGGATTCTCTCCAAAGCTGCTCAACATCAAATCAGAGAGACCGAAGAAGCACGTCAACTCTTGCTTCTTCTCAACCAGGTAATCTGTCACTCCGCTGACTCTCTCTGCTGCTTGCCTGAGCGGGATTGTGCGGAACTTAATCATCGACTGCGGTATAAGCAGCTGAAGCTGAAGCTGACTGAGAGACAGTAGCTACACCAGAACAATGACAAATACAAAAATTTAACAAGGAACACAGAATAACTCCATCTGTTAATGTAATCATTGTTCTGAAGGTCCAAACATGAAGCACGGGAACCAAACAAGATTCGTTGATGGTGTTAAAGCTGCATTTCTCGTGAACAGAAGACTTTGGTCAGACAAGTAACAGAATAGAATAAAAACTTTTTACATACATAGGCCTGAAATACATCCACGCGCACACACAGGAGGTGAACTGACACCTCTCCAGCTACCAGTCCACCCTCCATACTTTGGTCCATGCTGGACTTGAACCGGCCACCCTCCGGTTCCCAAGACAAACTGCACGATCATGATTCACGAGGCCTGATTGTTACCAAGCGTGTTTTATATTTGTGTTGGTGGTCATGTAGTGAGAGAGGTCACGCAGGCAGGCTCTCCATCATGGCTAACATCAGTAACGGGACGTGTCCTCTGTCGGGTGCTCGTGAGGTCATTGAACAGCATCTGGAACTCGTCAGAGTTTTGTGGAGCTCAATCCGACAATCTGACGAGCACGTCCACTTTTCAGAGTGTGGAGGTGAGAAAGGAGTACGGATTGAAACTTCTCCCTTAAGCTCTCTTTTTATATTCTTCACACAACCACTTCTGTCACTTTCAGTGCAACACCATAAACACTTTCCACTAACCTGCAGTGTGCATCCTTATCCCCATTTCTACTATTCAGCACTTCCCCTTTCTACGAGGACAGGCTGTGTGACCATTCGAAAAAAAAAAAAAATACTTCATCTTCATCTACATCTAAGAACAGACGTAGCTGTTGAGATTGTTCAATTAAAAACAAAGTTATGAGTGGCTGTACCTGTCTGCAGCAGGGGGTCGTCCTGTTGGACCGGTCGCAGGAAGTCTTCACTCTCCCAGGGTAAGGGAGCGTCTGGCAGCGCCGTCAGACACGATGCGTCACATTTCTATAAACAGATTTGTTTAGAAAGAAAATCCAAAACCGTACGTCAACTCTTTGATTTACAGAGTTTCCTGGTGGACATTAAAGTAAACTGCTTCCAACGGTAGCTGCTGTTAGCCCAGTTAGTTAGCTGTGCTGCCCGGACTGTGAGCTCAGAGCATCGGGGGGGAGTGTAAATCATTTGAGTCAGGGTCGTCCGTTTCGGCCCCGTCGGGGAAGGCAGAGAAGTTAACCCAGATCCCAGATCAGAAACTCAGACTCTGCCTGAAATGTCTCTGAAACTGAGAGACTATCCAGGCGGATTCATGGACTGAACTCTGATCCTCTACCTGTGTGTGTGTTCTGGCTTTATTCTTTATTTATCAAAGGATAACCCCTTGAGATGTATCATCTCATTTTCGAGGGGGTCCTTGTTGCCAACAGAGATATACAATGTTTACAGACGATACAAAGACGCAGACACCCATTCACCACAATGCTCCAATAGGCCCCTCCCCCATACATATACATGGACAAAATAAGAATGACACAGAACACAACTGCAGCGATATAAAAGCAAAACTAGGGCTATTTTTATACATATGCACACATGCACACAGAGCACTTATGCATGCCCACCTATAGATAAAATCAAAAACAAGAACAGGATGTTTGGAAGTGAGTAAGTAGAGAGGATTTAAAGTGATGAAAGGAGGTTATAGACCTAATCGTGCAAGGGAGATTATTCCAGTCTGCTGGGGCTTTAGATTTAAATGCATGTCGACCAATTTCTTTGTTAATTCGTGGAGTAAGAAAGAAAAGTTGATCAGTATGCCTTAAATTGTATTGTGAGCTGAGTGGAATCAGATATTGTTTCAAATAGGAAGGAAAATTTAAGTAGTTGCACTTAAAAATGAGTAGTAACCAGTGAACATGCCTCCAGGACTTGGGGGCCAGCCAGTTTAAAGACTGGTACATCTGGCAGTGACGTGTATTATAAGGACACCTCAGTACAAAGCTACACAGAGGCTTTGTTTAGTTCATGTAAGTGGCTCAACAGCGATAAAGCATCACAGAGCAAGAGGCCAACAGACAAGAGCGCGGTACTCACTGTCGACCGGATGAAGTTGATCATCTTGATGTAACCGTAGTCATCCAAATCTAAAAGAGGAAGAGAAAAGAAGTTTCAGCTACGTCGACAAACCGACCCGACGGTCTGGTTCCTCGTCAGTTTCTACTCACTGTGTCTTCTTATCACGTCTGCGAGGTTGAGCTGATGTTCAGCTGTGCAGTGCTGCAGGGTGGCAGACACAGAGCTCAGCAACCTGAAACACAGAAACACACACACACACACACATTAAACACTTGTTGTGGTTCTCCAGTTTCAGATGATTTCATCTTTTTGCCGTACGTCACCGTCCTCGACCAGAGAGAGGACAGTGACGAGACAGAGTTTCTGTCCAACAACGGGCCGCTGGGTGAAAAGTCGGACTGAATGATGACGGCGTAATCATCGGCTGATCTCAATACCTCAGCAAACTAGAACGGCACTCCACCACGGCCGATAGCGCAGCGTGCCGTGATATACAAATCTGTATTAGAAGTGAACTATCTCGCCATGTGAAAAAAAATTCATTCATCCAGCCGGACGATGATTTAAATCAACCAATCAACCACAGACAGATGACACAGCACACGCCGCTCTGGGGCACAACAAACAAAGCCAGAAAAATCCTTTATTGGAACAATTTGAACTTCTGTCCTGATCTGCTGGTTTGCTTGAAATGAGGAAAGGAAAGAAAAAAACACCACCTCCACCCTGGCCGACCTTTTTTTTTTTTACACCGCCTGCATCAGCAGTTCATGCATACAGTCCCCGAGGCGGCTCAGGAGCTTATGTGGGTGAACTGAACTTTTGTTTTTCGGAGTTTATGAGTCAGTTTTTAAAAAAGTTTTTTGTTGCAAACACATCTCAGATCTTCACAGCACAGAGAGATTTTGTCACATGCAGCATTTTCCTCTAACGTCCTCTCAATATTTCAGCTGCTTTTCTATGTTATGTAGATTGTGACTCAGCATCATTTATTGTTTTAAATTACTAAATACTGACCAGCCATAAAACTTTCCTTTTTTTCCACATCTTATCGTATTTGACATGATTTCTTCTGTTGTGATTTATTTGTTTTTTTTGTTGCTTTGTGTGCATTGTAGCACTTTGAGATTTGATTCAAATGTAAAGTGCATTATAAATTAAACTTATTATTATTATTATTATGAAGCTTCATTAACAGTATGAAGCTTCATCAACAGACCACAGTATGAAGCTTCATTAACAGTATGAAGCTTCATCAACAGACCACAGTATGAAGCTTCATAAACAGTATGAAGCTCTATCAACAGTATGAAGCTTCATCAACAGACCACAGTATGAAGCTTCATTAACAGTATGAAGCTTCATCAACAGACCACAGTATGAAGCTTCATCTGTGTGATAACAAACTTATTTGCTTACAGGTAAATAAAATTAATTAATTTATTTAAAAAAATGGTTTTGTTCATTCAAGCCACACCAAATACTCTTTTTTGTACAAATAAACAATAAACCTGACTAATAAGGGTTTAGACCAGTGGTTCTTAACCTGGGTTCGATTGAACCCTAGGGGTTCGGTGAGTCGGTCTCGGGGTTCGGTGGTTTGTTACAACATATCTTTGTGAGCAACGTTTTCGAGGATGCTGGATAAAAAACTAAAAAAAAGGAAAACAGACTTTGCTGTGAAAATGACATGAGACTGGCACTTGCCAAGGTGAAGCCACGCATATCTAACTGGTCTCTCAAAGGCAACCGCAGAAGTCACACTGAGGTAAGTTGTTGTGAGTTCCGCACTGTGTTGGTTTTGTTATTTGAACAAGGTGTGTGTTAATGCACGGTTCATTTTGTGCACCAGTAAAAAAAAAACATATTTTATTTTTTACTAAAGAAGAAGTTTGGTGAATGAGCATATGAAACTGGTGGGGTTCGGTACCTCCAACAAGGTTAAGAACCACTGGTTTAGACTTTTTAACCCTAGAACACTAACGTTGGGTGATTTTCACCCACACAATTCTTGTCATGTGATTTTCATTGTGTTGCTGCTGTCTGAGTTGCATGGGTCCTTGGGTAGCTTCAGGCTGCTCACTGATTTCATTAATGGTTTGTTTTTTACCTCCTCCCATCTTGTTTTTTTCAAGAGGCATGCGTTCGCGTGATTTTCACCCGACGTCAGTGATGTGAGTGCCCTATCTCTCTCACAGCTGTCAGTGATGCAGAAGTCTGTGCCTTCACCAGACAAGGCTCACATGTCCCAGGAATGGTGGACCAAAGAACAAGTTCCCAGCTCCATTATTTTTTTCTGTTGGAAATTTCTCGTTAGGTTACCTGATTTTTCAATTATTTTGCTGCCTTTTTAGGGTCCCCCCTGGTACCCTTTTTTTTTTATGTTTTGTATTTGGGAATTGAGTCTCTTTGGCCTACGTGTTGTCTTTTACTTATCACTGAAACTGTTTTTTCCGGATTTATATTGGGTTCATACCTGCGTTAGTGATGGTGTTTCTAATTTTTGTTAGTGTTCTGGGTTAAACCCCCGCCTGTGTCTGTCGCACACTGCCCTCTTTTCTGGTCTGATTTTGGGTGTTATGTGCTCTTCGGTTGCCGACTAACTATTGTGGCTTAAAGTATTACAGTCTACATCATACGCTTAGGAAATAATGTTTATATAAGTGACTGAGGTACATTCGAATTTCTATTTTATTTATTTCTTTGGTACAGTTGACACAGAACAGGTGATTACTGACAGATTTACCACTCCGTGTTTTTTATTTTCAAAATTTGGTGGGTGGGCCTTTAGTCCCATGGATATTGTCTCTAGTTTGCGCTTAATCTTCAAATTAAGGTTCTTCTTGTTTGCCTTTACGTGTGTATGTCAAAAATATAATATACCATAGACAGACAGATAAGGCTAAGTTACAACCACAGACCCTATTGGGAGCTATGGGCCCCTTTAGACTTTAATACTGAATAATACTAATACTGGAAACAGCTACCTGATGTGCCTGAAAACAACAGTAAAGTTGCATACAACCAAAACAAAGAGCTGAAAGACACTAAAACACTCTGTCCTCTGTGGGTTAAAGGTGGGGTCAGCTTTGAAGTCATTATGACTGACTTCATTCTGACACACCGTTGTTGTATAACAGTTTACAGTATTGAACCGAACAACGCTCTGTGTGGAGGCATGGTGACTTTGAAGCTGTTATGGTGACATCAAATATAAGACATGTAGACTGGGGGATTAATAATTCTGGCATTTTATTGTCTTTTTACACAAACACAGTGAATTAAATTTCATTATTGGAGCTAAATTCATCCAGAAAAACATTTCACTCAAGCAGACACAGGGTGTAAGATGTTGCCAGTTGATGCCTTTGTTCCGGAGCTCAGGTGTCTAATGCGGGGATCTGAGCCGCTCTTATAAGCGGAGAGGGGGGGGCGTGGACGTGCCTCCTGTCCGGGGCTCGACGTCACTCAGGGCCGCTCACTTCCTGCGGCGCGTGGCGGCTCCCTTCTTGTGCTGCAGATGCGCAAAATGCAAAAACAGAGTCATACCTGTGCAGTGAATCTTTAGGTTCATCATGCAGAATACAGGAAGAGACGCAAACCGAAGAATATTATATAATATAATATTATTTTCACTGTTTTATGTTTGCTATTAAAGTTTGTCTGTGCACTTAAACATCTGGAATGAAGCTGTGATGCAGAGTTTATGTTGGCGACTGTGGCTCAGGAGGTAGAAGTCGTCCACTAATCAGTTGATTGGCGGTTCGATCCTCCAACCTGTTCCCGAAGGCCGCGCCATGTATAATGTGTATAAACGATTAACTCCAAAAACTGATGAGCAGTTGTTCACCTTGCATGGCGCCCAATGCCATCAGATATGAATGTTGTTCGGAGTGGTCGGAAGACCAGAAAGGCGCTGTGGTAGTACAGTTCATTTACCGTGTTGATGAAGGGTGTTTTAGTGTCTTTCAGCTCTTTGTTTTGGTTGTGTGCAACTTTATGTTTTTCAGCACATCAGGTAGCTGTTTCCAGTATTAGTATTCAGTATTAAAGTCAAAGGGGCCCATAGCTCCCATAGGGTCTGTGGTTGTAACTTAGCCTTATCTGTCTGTCTATGGTATATTTATATTTTTGACATTACACAGCGTAAACAAACAAGAAGAACCTTATTTTTGCGCAATAGGCCGTGGGACTAAAGGCCACCCCCCAAATTTTGAAAATAAAAAACACGGAGTGGTAAATCTGTCAGTAAATCACCTGTTTCGTGTCAACTGTACCAAAGAAATAAATAAAAAAGAAATTGGAAGTACCTCAGTCACTTTATATAACATTATTTCCTAAGCGTATGATGTAGACTGTAATACTTTAAGCCACAATAGTTTTATGTCTGCAACCTTTTGTTAAATTGAGCATCATTTTATACACCCAAAAATCAGACCAGTATAATTATTGGCATTTTGTGCTGACTAGATCACAGGCGGGTTGGGTTTAACCCTAGACACTAACATTAAAATTAGTAACACCATCACTAACGTCAGTATTTACCAATATAATATCCTGGATAAAATACAGTTTTCATTGATTTATGTAAAAGTACAACACTGTATGCCAAATGTGTACTTTTCTTTAATTTCCCAATATACATAAAATAAATAAAAATGGTACCATGGGGGACCCTTTAAAAGGCAGCAAATAATTGAAAAATCAGGTATCCTTAACGAGAATTTCCTAACAGAAAAAATAATGGAGCTGGGAACTTGTTCTTTGGCCACCCATTCCTGGGACATGTGAGACTGTCTGGGTGAAGGCACAGACTTCCCACTGACAGCTGTGAGAGAGATATGGCCACTCATCACTGACGTCGGGTGAAACACCCGAACACATGCCCTTGAAAAAAACAAGATGGCAGGAGGGAAACAAACAAACCATAATGACATCAGTGAGCAGCCGAAGCTACCCAAGGACCCTGCAACTCAGAACAGCACAACACATGAAAATCACATGACAAAACCGGTGTGGGTGAAAATCACCCAACGTTAGTGTCTAGGGTTAAAAAGTCTAAACAGTGGTTCTTAACCTTGTTGGAGGTACCGAACCCCACCAGTTTCAGTCATTCACCGACCCTTCTTAGTAAAAAATAAAATAGTTTTTTTTTTACTGGTGCAAAAATGAACCGTGCATTAACATCACCTTGTTCAAATAAAAAACCAACACAGTGCATGAACTCACAACACTACCTCAGTGTGACTTCGCTGTTGCCTTTGAGAGACCAGTTCAGAATGCGTGGCTTCACCTTGGCAAGTGCAGTCTCATGTCATATCACAGCAAAGTCTGTTCCTTTTTTTTAGTTTTTATGTCCAGCATCCTCGAAAACATTGCTCACAAAGATATGTTGTAACAAACCACCGAACCCCTGAGACCGACTCACCGAACCCCTAGGGTTCAATCGAACCCAGGTTAAGACCCACTGGTCTAACCCTTATTAGTCAGGTTTTGTTTATTTGTACAAAAAAGAGTATGTGTGGCTTGAAATGAACAAAACCATTTTTTAATAAATTAAATAAATTTATTTTACCTGTAAGCAAATAAAGTTTGTTATCAC